>NC_045959.1:36466494-36665651 GCF_010909765.2 Amblyraja radiata
TGCAGAAAAGATTTACGAGGGTGTTCCCAGGACAAGGGGGTGTGAGATATAGGGAGAGGTTGAGTAAGCTGGGTCTCTATTCCATGGAGCACAGGAGGATGAGGGGAGATCTTATAGACGTATACAAAATCATGAGAGGAATAGATCGGGCAGATGCCCAGACTTTTGGCCAGAGTAGGGCCTGAGGATATAGGTTCAAGGTGAAGGGGAAATGGACAAGGGTTCAAGGTGAAGGGGAAAGGATTTAATAGGAATCCGGGGGGAAACCTTTTCACACAAAGGGTGGTGGATGCATGAAACAAGCTGCCAGAGGAGGTAGTTGAGGCTGGGACTATCCCATTGTTTTAGAAACAGTTAGACAGGTACATGGATAGGACAAATTTGGAGGGATATGGACCAAGCGCAGGCAAGTGGGACCAGTGTAGCTGGGACATGTTGGCCGGTGTGGACGAGTTGGGCCGGAGAGCCTGTTTCCATACTGTATCACTCTATGGCTCTATGACTCTACTCTGTACGATACTAAATTATTCAATACAAAACCACCACCACTTTACAAGTGTAACAAATCTTCCTTGAAAACCTATTTCCCCATCCTTATTGAGGATACATTCCACCCCCCGCGGTGCCCAGCGGTCTCGTAAATTCCCCAGGGCACCCTTAGACAGCGCATAGTCCCTCTCTAACACCACCCGGGCGTGAACGTAACCCCGGAAAAGTGTCAGGCAGCCGACTTGGGCAGAGCCCTCTTCCGCCTGGCGCCGTGACTTGCGGATGGCCAGCTTGGCCGGGACTTGTGGTTCTGATTTCAAAATGGAGAAAAGGATACAACACACAAAACTGTTTTTTGTCCATTGGACCGTTGTGCCTCAGGGGCACTTTGGATCGCTTCATTGTTAATTGATCAGTAATCCTGCTAATCTTGGGGCAACAGGTCTCGAGCACAGTAGGAAAAGTTAGCTTTTCATCTGTCATCTCGCAAGGCAGTAGCATGTTCTAATCGCACTAGCTTTACTCCTTAGGGAACCATGTTTTTGAAAGGTGGGGAGAGGAGCTCAGATTCCCAGAAACCAGGCTTAGAGAGGTATACAGCTCTTAATGTCATAGGATCAGAATTAGGCCATTCATCTTACCAAGTTAACTACGCTATTCAATCATGGCTGATTTATCTTGTCGACAAGAAACCCCTTGTGTTATCACAACCTTTGAATCCTTGACTCCATCTTGTACTGCTAGGTTGCTTCCACCTGACACTGAGAAACGCAGATTGTTTGACATTCAAGGAGTTTAGTTTTGAGATAGATACCGATAGAGCGTGGAAACAGGTCCTTCGGCCCACTGGGCCCATGCCGACCAGTGATCCCCACACATTAACACTATCCTACACAGACTATGGACAATTTTTACATTTACCAAGCCAATTAACTTACAAACGTCTTTGGAGTGTGGTATGAAACAGAAGATCTCAGAGAAAACCCACGCAGGTCTCGGGGAGAACATAAGACTTCGTACAGACAGCTCCCGTAGTCGGGATCAAACCCGGGCCTCTGGCACTGCATTCGCTGTAAGGTAGCAACTCTACCACTGCGCCACCATGACCGCCCTAATTCACGGTTGCATACCAAAAATCACCTTCACCTTCAATGTGTCAGCATCGACTTTAGTAATTGAGGAAAAGGATATTTTGAAGATCAAGAGCTTAGACTTGAGACAAAATCTTATAATGCCAGGCGGCCTTTATTCCTGCTTCTGGGCCCTGGAATGTCTGTAGCCGGCACCTCAAGACATTAGAAGAATACCATCAACAACATCTCCATAAAATCCTCCCAAGTCATTGGAAAGATAAGGAAACCAATGGTAGAGTACTTTTCGAGGCCAGTGCCCCCAGAGTTGAGGTCTAGTTATTCACAACTGTCCAAATTTGCATGCTCACCGCTGGACCATTCTTCAGACCTGAGACTGAGTCTGAAGGGTCTCGACCTGATACATCACCCAATCCTTCTCTCCAGAGATGCTGCCTGTCCTGCCGAGTCACTCAGCATTTTGTATCCATCTTTGGTGTGACAGTTGTCTCATTTCATCGGCTGAGGCCATTCAGGTCTGACGAATGGTCTCGACCCGAAACGTCACCCATTCCTTCTCTCCAGACATGCACTCCTATCACTATTTATACTGGGCTTCTATGTACTTCCTTTACATGGGCTTGAGGTTCTGAATAATCAAAACAGTTTAGTTTAGTTTATTATCACTTGCACTGAGGTACAGCGAAAAGCTTTTTGTTGCACGTTAATCAGTCAGCAGAAAGGCAATACATGATTTCAATCGAGCCTATCTCGACCCGAAACATCACCCATTCCTTCCCTCCGGAGATGCTGACTGTTCCACTGAGTTACTCCATCTTTTTGTGTCCATCTTTGGTTAAAACAGATTACAGATTATCTGGTATTTGCACACTTGTCATTGGCCCGCCAGGGAATTTGTGTGTCCCCTATGTTTTAAAAGCAATTTACTATTTCCGCCAATGCCCCGAGATGTCTGTCCCCGTGGGGTGAATCACAAGGTGCGGGGTGAATCGCAAGGTATGGAATCGGGGGTGAATCACCCCGTGTGCGGGTCGATGGGGAGGGTGGGAAATCATCCTGGTGTGGGGGTTGGGGTCTGATGGTGGTGCATCGCGATCAGTGACTCTGAGTTGGCGGAGGGACCAGCCTATCCCACACCTCTGCTCCTCCTGGCGCTGCCGACCCACAGCTCATCACAGAGCGGCCGCACTGGGGAGACGAGGCGGAGAGCGTCCGTGGCCATGGGACAGTGGGGGCTGTCCCGAGGGATGCGCTCCTTTGGCCGCTTACAACTTGGTGCTCGGGTTCAGATTTCCCAGTCAGTTATGGATTGTGTGGGAAAATGAACCCCACCCTCCTGTCTCCACCGGCCAGTGATGTGATGGACGCGGGGTCTGGACCAATCGCTGACAAGTCCCGCTCCCCCCCCGGCGACATCATGTCCGTTATTTGGCTTTTCGGAAGAGCGACGAGTTGGTGAGTTGGCTTGTAGGTGATGCAACCTTTCGGTGAGTTGGCATTTTGGCAGAGCGGCCTTTCGGTTAATTGGCTTTTAGGCATTCCGCCCTTTTGGTTAGTTGGCTTTTTGGCTTTGTACGCTTTTGGTTAGTTGGCTTTTCGGCCAAGTTTCCGTTCGGTTATTTGGCTTCCACTTCTTTGCTTCAGCGTCTCGTCCTTCGACGCCACGTCCGCACATGGTTAAACTCATGTTTATTAACTAGAACTCACTCTTCAAAACTATAATCCCACCCAAACTTATCTCCTAATTCCCGGACCTAGGAATCAGCTACCCCTCAACTCTGCCTCTCCCGCCGGGATAACCGACAGCCCTGCACTGTCGGTTTACGCTGGCTGTATGCCTGGGGCTGCCACTGCTCCGGGCCAGTGTCCCGTTAGTCTAGGTTCAACCTGGACATCTCCGGCTGCCCCCAGACAGGGATGGGACACTTGGGAGGGGTTTGGGGATGGTCCAGTAGCAATTCAACAGCGCTTGCAGTGCCGAAGACCCAGTTTCGATCTTGACTACGGATGAAACACAGGTCTGTATACACACAGCAACTGTGCTGCCGAGAATGTTTATCGCGCATGACCTATGACCTAGGCATGCACAGTCGGAATACCGAACCCGCTTATTTTCTGACCCACAGACCACAATCAGTGAGCATAGGTGACAACACCTCCTCCATGATAACTCATCATCCGTGCGCTACAAGGATGTATTAATACCCTAATACATTCCCTTTACTCTCACAACTGTGCGGCTAATTCTATCTGCAAATTTGCTGCAATACCACTGTGGTGGGCTGAATCATAAAAGACAGAGTAAAAGAAGGAGGTATATTACTTAGTGACATGGTGCCAGGTCAATATACTCACCCTCAATGTCAACTAGGTGAAGGAGCTAGTTATGGGCCTGTCCCACTGCGGCGACCTTTCAGCGACTGTCTTCGACCTTCAAGCTCAAGAGCACTCGCCTGAAATGCCTCGAGCTCGATCGACAGTCAGTGATGAAACCGCGAGCTGGATCGACCAACCACACACACACACACACACACACACACACACACACACACACACACACACACACACACACACACACACACACACACACACACACACACACACACACACACACACACACACACACACACACACACATACACACACACACACACACACACACAAACACGTCGCAAAGGCGGGGGCCAGGGAAAACGGGGGAGCGCTGTCTGAAATTCACACCCGCGATGAACAGAAAGGTAAAAGACGGCTGCTTAGTATACAGTAAGTCCTTTAGAGAGCGCCGTGGGGGGAGAGAGGGGGAGAGAGGGGGAGAGAGGGGGAGAGAAGGGAAGAGAAGGGGGGGAGACACTTTTAAGAAGTCAGATAATGTTTAATAAGGTTTTGCGGGCATTGAACCTACCGGTCGGCTTTCCTTAGTCCTGAAAACTCCAATGAGCGAATTAAAATGCCCGGTCAGTGAAGGAGATTGCCCATGGCTGCCCTCGACTTTGTGTAACTACACAACGACCCCACTCCACTGCACTACGAGTTCAAAAGAACCATGCCGACCAATTTTTACTCGCAGAAAATTTATCAACATGCTGAAAATTTTTCCTCGACCAAACTGAGGCCGCAAGATTGCGGGAACTTCCCTCGAGCATGAAGGAGAGTTCCAGATACATCATAGGGCCTCATAGGACAACGTGGCAACTATGCTGCGAGTTTGAGTCAAGGGCAAACTCTTCTAAACTCGCAGATTAGGTCTCTGCAGTGGGACAGCCCCTTTACTCACTTCAGGAACCATAATAAAGTACATGCCCAATTCACCATGTGGATGTGGAAATGGTTGAGAGCTTGAGGTTCCTTGGCATTAATATTACTAATGATCTGCTGTGGCACTACATAGAAGTGACAGTCACGTAGGCACACCAATGCCTCTATCTCCTGCAGACATTGAAGAAATTTGGCATATCTCCAGTGACATACAAACATGTCACACGACAGCACCATAGAAAGCATACTTTTGGGTTACACATCACAGCTTGGTTTGGGAACAGCTCTGCCCAAGATTAAGAAATTGCAGAGTTATAGATGTAGCTCAGTCCATGACACAGACCAGATTTCCCACCAGTGCCTCCACTGAAAATTCATCCTCTTGGAAAAGCAGCCAACCGAATTTATCACTTGTCCCTGCTCGGTAATTCCTTCTGCTCCTTGCTCGTATTCAACGAAATGCACAGAAGCTTGAAATCATGCACCGCCAGACTCAGCAGGATCATCTCCCTCATTATCAGGGTTCTGAAAGGTCATTCCATAAGCTAGGGCACTGTTTGATTCACCTCTGCTGCATTGAGGACATTGGACTTTGTCTAAAGAACTGATGCACTATAATGTGCTACAATGCTGAGAACTGTATTCTGCACTTTGCTTCTTCCCCTTTTCTCTATCTATTGTACATGGGTTTGAACTGATTGATTCAAGATTCAAGATTCAAGAGAGTTTATTGTCATGCGTCCCAGATAGGGCAATGAAATTCTTACTTTGCTTCAACACAACAGAATATAGTAGGCATGAATACAGAACAGATCAGTGTGTCAATATACCATTATATAAATATATACATGCATTAATAAATAAGCATATAAAGTGTAAATAAACAGATAATGGTCTATTAATGTTCAGAGTTTTGTTTCAGTTGAGTTTAATAGCTTGATGGCTCTGGGGAAGAGTCCATTTCTGAACCTAGACGTTGCAGTCTTCAAGCTCATGTACCTTCTACCTGAAGGGAGCAGGGAGATGAGTGTGTGTCCAGCATGGTGTGGGTCCTTGATGATGCTGCCAGCCTTTTTGAGACAGCAACTGCGATAAATCCCCTCAATGGTAGGGAGGTCAGAGCCGATGATGTACTGGGCAGTGTTTACTACTTTTTGTAGTCTTTTCCACTCCTGGGCGCTCAAGTTGCCGAACCAAGCCACGAAGCAACTGGTCAGCATGTTCTTTACTGTGCACCTGCAGAAGTTAGAGGGAGTCCTCCTTGACATACGACTCTCCGTAATCTTCTCAGGAAGTAGAGGCGCTGATGTGCTTTCTTTATAATTTCATCAGTGTTCACGGACCTGGAGAGATCAGAAATATGCACGTCCATGAATTTGAAGCTCTTGACCCTCTCCATCATCAACCCGTTGATATAAACGGGACCCTGGGTCCCCATCCTACCCCTTCCAAAGTCCACAATCAGTTCCTTGGTTTTGCTGGTGTTGAGGGCCAGGTTATTGTGCTGGCACCATTTGGTCAGTCGGTCGATCTCTCTTCTATACTCTGACTCGTCCCCATCATGTATGGTGTATCGGATATGTTTGGATAGCATGCAAAACAAAGCTTTTCACTGTATCTTAGTACATGAGACAAAAACAAACCTCAACCCAAACCTAAATACTTACTGTTATTCACTGGAATTTAGAAGGATGAGTGAGTTGAAGCATAAAAAATTCATAAAGGATTGGACAGGGTAGATGCTGGATAAATTTTCCCCATGTTGGGGGAGTCCAGAATTCCACAGACTCACAACTCTAAATGGCTTACCCTTTATTCTTAAACTGTGGTCCCTGGTTCTGGACTCCCCCAACATCAGGAACATGTTTCCTGCCTCTAGTATGTCCAAACCCTTGACAATCTTATATGTTTCAATAAAATCCCCTCTCGTCCTAAAATCCAGCGTGTACAAGCCCAGCCGCACCATTCTCTCAGCATATGAAAGTCCCGCCATCCCGGGAAATAACCTTGTAAACCTACGCTGCATTCCCTCAATAGCACAAATGTCCTTCTTCAAATTAGGGGACCAAAACTGCACACAATACTCCAGGTGTGGTCTCACTAGGGCTCTGTACAACTACAGAAGGACCTCTTTGCTCCTATTCTCGACTCCTCTTGTTATAAAGGCCAACATGCCATTTGCTTTCATTATTGCCTGCTGTACCTACATGCTTACTTTCATAGACTGATGAACAAGGACCCCCAGATCCCATTGTACTTCCCCTTTTGCCAACTAGATGCCATTTAGATAGTAATCTGCTTTCCTGTTTTTGCTGCCAAAGTGAATAACCTCACATTTATCCACATTAAACTTCATCTACCATGCATCTGCCCATCCCCCAACCTGTCCAAGTCACCCTGCAGTTTCATAGAATCCTCCTCACAGTTCACACTGCCTCCCAGCTTTGTGTTATCTTCAAATTTGCTAATGTTACTTTGAATCCCTTCATCCAAATCATTGATATATATTGTAAATAGCTGCGGTCCCAGCAGCGAGCCTTGTGGTACTCCACTAGTCACTGCCTGCCATTCTGAAAGGACCCGTTAATCCCTACTCTTTGTTTCCTGTCTGACAATCAATTTTCTATCCATGTCAGCACTCTACCCCCAATACCAAGTGCCCTAAATTTGCCTACTAATCTCCTATGTGGACCTTATCAAATGCTTTCTGAAAGTCCATGTAGACTACATACACTGACTCTCTCTTGTCCATTTTCCTGGTTACATCCTCAAAAAATTCCAGAAGATTAGTCAAGCATGATTTCCCCTTCGTAAATCCATGCTGACTCGGACCGATCCTGTTACTGCTATCCAAATGTGCGGTTATTTCATCTTTTATAATTGACTCCAGCATCTTCCCCACCACCGATGTCAAGCTAACTGGTCTATAATTCCCAGTTTTCTCTCTCCCGCCTTTCTTAAAAAGTGGGATAACATTAGCTACCCTCCAATCCACAGGAACTTATCCTGAGTCTATAGAGCATTGGAAAATTATCACCAATGCATCCATGATTTCTAGAGCCACTTCCTTAAGTACCCTGGGATGCAGACCATCAGGCCCTGATGATTTATCAACCTTCAGTCCCATCAGTCTACCCAATACCATTTCCTGCCTAATGTGGATTTCCTTCAGTTCCTCCGTCACCCCAGATCCTCTGGCCACTACTATATCAGGAAGAATATTTGTGACCTCCTTAGTGAAGACAGATCCAAAGTACCTGTTCAACTCATCTGCCATTTCCTTGTTCCCCATAATAAATTCATATTTTTTCGGTCTTCAAGGGTCCAAATTTGGTCTTAACTAATTTTGTCCTCTTCACATACCAAAACAGTCTTTTACTATCCTCCTTTATATTCTTGGCTAGCTTACCTTCGCACCTCATCTTTTCCCCCTGTATTGTACTTTTAGTTACCTTCTGTTGCTCTATAAACATTACCCAGTCCTCTTGCTTCCCGCTCATCTTTGCTACATTGTACTTCTTCTCTTTTATTTTAATACTGTCCCTGACGTCCCTTGTCAGCCACGGTCGCCCCTTACTCCCCTTGGAATCTTTCTTCCTCCTAGGAATGAACTGATCCTGCACCTTCTGTATTATTCCTAGAAATACCTTACATTGTTGTTCCACTGTCATCCCTGCTAGTGTATCTTTCCAGTCAACTTTGGCCAGCTCCTCACTCATGGCCAAAGTTGAACACTGACACCTCCGATCTACCCTTCTCCCTCTCCAATTGTAGATGAAACCTGACCGTATTATGGTCACTACCTCCTAATGGTTCATTAACCTCAACTTCCTTTATCAAATCTGGTTCATTACATAACACTAAATCCAGAATTGCCTTCATCAGCCATGATCATATTGAATGGTCCTGCTGGCTCGAAGGGCCGAATGGCCAACCCTTACACCTATTTTTCTATGTTCTTTGTTTCTATGTTCTTTGTTTCTATGTTCTTTGTTTCTATGTCTCTTCTCACTCTGCCAGTTGTTATTATGTTGTTTTTTTTCTTCACATAAGTCTCACTTTAAATGCATCAGTCTTTTTCTTTAATCCCTCCACTTGGCTTTGAATCTCACGTTCTTATCATTCTGTGCAAAGAAATTCTCACAAATTCCCTTTATGATCGTTTGGTTTTTCTGATCCTTCTGAATTCATCCATCATCCTCATGCATCCAATTCAACCTATTTCTTAAGCGGCTTTTTCACGGGGCGACTTGACGCAAGAGTTAACCAGAGTTTATCATCGTGCGATAACAGTACGGCATTCGTGGACCACCGTGGACCACCGTAGCGCTAACGGCAGGTAATCGTGTAACTTGGTGACTCGGGAGAAAATTCAAGCAAGTTTGAATTTCTCCAAGAGTGACTTGTACACTTGTGGTTGAGCATTGCAACATTATATGAACGTAGTGGCCAGTGCGATATCCGTGCGATATCCGTAATAACTCTTGCGGTTACCGTGGGAACTCCTGCGAACGGTGAACCCGGAAGTTGGACAGAGGGGACAGAAGGTGAGTAAAAATTGTCTTCTGTGGGATTGAATTTAAAAAATAAAGATTTGCATCCGCATATGGACATCAACTTATTCATGAGTTATGTTAATGAGATTCAAGAAAATAACTATAATCTTTAAAAGGGACTTTAAAAGGGACTTTACTGAAAAGTCCCGCATTTTTATGGTCCGTGAGAAATTTTTCACATGTACTTCTTTGAGAGATACAGCTCGGAGTCCTCGCCGACTAGCGATCGATGCCTTTCCGAAGCAGGGTCCGGAACACTACCAATCAATGTTCTCCAGAGACCCGTGTAAGGAGTGAACTGCACATGCTGTTTAAACCGAAGACAGACACAAAAAGCTGGAGTAACTCAGCGAGTCAAGCAGCATCTCTGGAGAAAAATAGCTGATGTTTCGGGACGAGACACATCTTCAGACTCAATTCCGATTAGGATGTCTGAAGAAGGGTTCCGATTCTAATCGCCACCTATTCTTTTTCTCCAGAGATGCTGCCTGACCCGCTGACTTACTCCAGCTTTTTATGTTTTTTTTCCCAGATCTGACTTACCTGCTGAGTTACACCAACATTTTGTGTCCTTTTGTGCGTATTAACCAGCATCTGCAGTTCCTTTAGACATTACCTAACTTCAGATTTTAGAGATATAGCACGGAAACAGGCCTTTCGGCCCACCGAGTCCGCGCCGACCACCTATTCTTATCCGGCTTCAGAACGGTTCTTCCTTCCATTCGTTTGGGCACTGACCCGACCTACCAACCTACCTCAATGCGGACATTGGACTTTTTCCCCCTGGAACTGTCCTGAAAACATATATTCGGAACTCTGGTATTTTCCTCTTCGCTCTACCTGGTGTTCTTGTGCATGTGTCGGAGGGAACAGCAGATGCCGGTTTAAAGAGAATGCTGGAGTAACTCGACGGTTCAAAATGCTGGAGTAACTCAACGGGACAGGCAGCATCTCTAAAGAGAAGGAACGGGTGACGTTTCGGGTGAAGCCCTTCTTCAGACTGTACGTGGCTTGGTTATATTCATGTATAGCATTATCTGATATGATTGTATAGCACGCAAACAAAAGTTTATTCCCTGCATAGAATCATACAACGTAGAAACAGGCCCTTCGACCCAACTTGCCCACACCGACCAATATGTCCCATCTACACTAGTCCCACTTGGCCGCATTTGGCCCATAACCATCTAAACCTATCCTATCCATGCTTCAGTCTAATGCGTCTTAAACATTGCGACAGTACCTGCCTCAACTACCTTAACGGATAGCTCATTCCATACACCCACCACCCTTTGCGTAAAATAGTTACCCCTTAGGCTCTCATTAAATCATTCCCCCCGAACCTAAACCTGTATCTGCTGGTTCTCGATATGAGACAATAATAACAAACCAAAGCGAGTTAGGACATCAACGGGGAGATCCTGGATAAACCCAAGGTAGCCACAAAATGGAGGAACTCAGCGCAACAGGCAGCATCTCAGGGGAGAAGGAATGGGTGACATTTCGGGTCGAGACCCTTCTGATATGCTGCCTGTCCCGCTGAGCTACATGTTGTGTCTATCTTCGTTTTAATCCAGCATCTGCAGTTCCTTCCTGGCCGAACCTGATTGAAAGATGAGAGGCTGGGCGATAGAGTACTGGGTGTGACAAGGATCAGGCTTCAGTAAGCAAAGTAAAGAGAGGTGGCAACGTTATGGAAATGAAGCGGGTAATCCGAGTGATGGCGAGACGGTATCCTCTAATGTGTCGGAAAGAACTGTAGATGTTGGTTTGCGCCGATGATAGACACAGTAATACTGGAGACAGACATAAAATACTGGACGGGCAGCATCTGGATAAAAGGAATGGGTGACGTTTCGGGACGAGACTCTGAAGAAAGGTCTCGAACCGAAACGTCACACATTCCTTCTCTCCAGAGATGCTGCCCGTCCCGCTGTGTTACTCCAGCATTTCGTGTCTATCTTCCGTATGCTCTGTGATGGTCATCTCGGAGTCAAGTGGCAACTCTGGTCTGTAGACACGAGGAACTGCAGATGTAGGAATCACGAGCAAAACACAGAGCGTTGGACGAGCCTGACCCTTTGAGTTCCTCCATCACTTTGTGTTGAAGTCAGGTCTGGACATTGCTTGGCTCAGTCTCAGGTGCCGGCTAACTAGGAAGGTTGAGTCAAAGTCCAGCACTAACACTCAAGAAATAACGTTTGCGGCCTGATGTTCCCAATATTTAATTGAAATCATTAATAAAGTAAATAAATAGATACCGGTCTAATCAGTATCTACGGGATTGGACAGGCTAGATGCAGGAAGAATGTTCCCGATGTTGGGGGAGTCCAGAACCAGGGTCCCAGTTTTACAGTCTACCGTGGGAACTCTTTAACTCAGTAAAGTAAAGTAAAGTAGCCTTTATTGTCATATCAGCGCACAGGCAGCAGTTGATTGTTGCTCTATTCAGTTTCCCAGGGGGTCGGGACGGGACTGGAGTTGGGAGGGAAAGGTGGGGGAGTCGAGGGAGAGGAGGGGGAGACAGATGGGGGTGTCTTCATTTACTGGCGGCGGGTGTCTGTCACTGAAACAGGCAGGTGAGATTTCACATCCGCCTTGTGTGGGCCTCTCTCTCTCTCTCCCTCTTACACAGGCTGAGAGACTCTGCCTCTGTGAGTGTACGTCTCTTTCTCCCCCTCTCCCACACACAGTAAGACCGAGGTACTGTGCTCAGTCCATCTGTGTCTCCCACATACACAGTAAAACATGTCTCCAAATGAGCCAATTCAACCAAGGGAGGATATTTATAGTGTGTGAAAAAAAAGTGACATCATTTGTGCCACGTGATGATTTAACAACACTTCACAATGTTCATTCAAGATTTAACGGGAAAGCTCGGGAGACGAACAAGTTACTCGCACAAATAACAGAAATGCCGAGGACCCGTGGGAACTCTTTATCTACCCCCCGTTATATCGTGTGATATCGTGCTAGACCACGACCACTTCACTCTGGTTACATCTTGCGTCAAGTCGCCCCGTGAAAAAGCCGCATAAAGGTACTTCATCAGGTCTTCTTCCCTGCAGAGCAGAGAGCTTCTGTCAACTTAATCTTACAAGCACCTCTTCCCAGTTTTACTCTTGGGAGCTAAAATAATCTTTTCAGGTATGATCGGATTGCAAAATAAAATGCATTAAACATTATTTTCAGGCAGCGGATCTTTTGGCTCACTGCGTATCAGAGACAACCTTTTTTCTGACCTTTCGACAGTTGACTGTGCACAGGTCTCAGTCCACTCTTCACAGAGCATTGGGAATGTACTGTAAGACCAGGAAACCTAAACTCTGCAGAGCCACTGTCCTTTGACAAATGATGGGTACAGTTCAGCAAATGCAGACATTTGAAGGGAACTATTTTCATCGTGGAAATCTTCTCTATTTTATGCTCCATCAAAACAAATTCATGCCCAACCTTTAACAGTACTGCAAATCTGAAAGGAAAATCATCACCTGTGAGTTTTGTATGAACAAATCTTGCAGCCACGATTACAACAGAGGTACAACTCCACAGATTTTGCTCGTGGATTATGTGGAGGCATTGTACATTCTTGAATGTCAACAATGCATCCTTGGAAATATCCAACGCTGGATAGAAGCCGCCTTCAAGTAAGAGTCAGTAACCTGGAAAACAATATTGAAGCAAAGATTCCAACAAATAATGTAGCCTCGGAGGAGATCTACTGCCAACCATCTCTTTTGCTTCTGCTCCAAAAAATTATATTTTATATATATATTTTTAAGGGTGGCACAGTAGTGCAAGGGTAATACAATGGCACAGCTGGTCAAGCTGCTGCCTCGTTCCCTCAGATGTCTTGGTTCGATCCAGACCTCGGGTGCTGTCTGTGTGGAGATTGCACATTCTTCCTGTGACTGCGTGGGGTTCCTCTGGGTGCGCCGGATTCCTCCGAGATCCCAAAGATGTGCAGATTTGTAGGTTCATTGGTCACTATATATTGCCTCTCGTACACAGGGAATGAAGGAGAAAGCGGAATAACACAGAACTAGATCAATGGTCAGCATGGACTCAGTGGGTCAAAGGGGCTTTTTACATACTCTTTCTTTCATTCTCTGGGCGATCACGGTGGTGCAGCAGTAGATATCCCATTGTGATATCCTCTATATTTAGCAAAGCAAACACAGATGTGACCAGTTTATCTCCCTTCAGTCTGCGAGGGCAACTTTGTGGTTGCCTGTCCCTTTAATTCTCCATCTCACCACTGTTAACAAAACTCGATGTATACTCGAGGAGCAGTTCCTCTTTGCACACTAATAGGCACATTACAGCTCTACAGGCTCGATATTGAAATAAAAAAAAGAGCAAATCTGCCAACACAGCCCGGAATCTCAGATTCTTGTGCAGGAAGGAAATGCAGATGCTGGTTCACACCGAAGATAGACACAAAAAAGTTGGAGTAACTCAGTAGGACAGGCAGCATCTCTGGAGAGAAGAAATAGGTGATGTTTTTGGTCGAGACACTTCTTCAGATTCAGATTCTTGTTCTCTCTCCTCGACCACAATACATTAGTCTCCAGCTACTTGCACCTCCTGAGAAAATGAAAAGCAAAATTACTAGCTAAGAAGAGAGAATAAAAATGCTGAGAATAAAATGGCTGGTTAAGACTTGTGAATTTTAAGTGATCTATCACTTGCTATTCACAAGCCTTTGTGACTTCTTTCATCCAGAGCCACTGCCATTTTTGACCAGAGAGCAGTGCTGAACTACTACCTACCTCTGATGTCCCTCGGACCATCCTTGAATGGACTTTGCTAGCTTTACCTTGCACTAAATGTTATTCCCTTATCATGTATCTGTATACTGTAAATGGATTGATTGTAATCATGTATTGTCTTTCTGCTGACTGGTTAGCACGCAATAAAAACCTCAGTACACGTGACAATAAACTAAACTGAAACTGATCTGCACCTTGTCACTGACCAAACAATTTGCTTCCTTAGCTCCCCGTCCACCGATTGAATGATGCAGCACAGCAACAGGCCCTTCGGTCCACTGAGCCTGCAGTAACCATCGATCACCCGTACACACCATTTCCATGGCATCCCACATTTCCATCTGTTCTTCACTCACTGGGGGGAATTTATAGAGGCTGATTAACCTTAAAAACCTTGGGAATATGGGAGGAAACCAAAGCATCCAGAGGAAACCCACATGGGCACAGGGGAATTTGCAAATACCACAAAGACTGCTCACGAGTCAAGATGAAACCAATTTATCTGGTGAAACAGCAGCTCCATTGGCTGTATCAACATGCTGCCCTATGGTCTACAGTTCATCTTATAATTATTCAGACCTCCAGCTTTTCTCAGTTCTGATGAAAGGTTAATGACTCTTAGGGTTGCATGGTCGCATAACGGTAGAGTAGCTGCCTTACAGCGCTTGCAGCACCGGAGACCCGGGTTCGATCACGACTGTGGCTGCTGTTTGTACGGAGTTTGTATGTTCTCACTGTGGTTTCCTCCCACACTCCAAAGACGTACAGGTTTGGTGGATAATTGGCCTGGCATAAGTGTAAATTGTTGCTGGTGTGCGTAGTATAGTGTTAATGCACTGGGATTGATGTTCGATGTAGACTCAGTGGGCCGAAGGGCCTATTTCTGCACTGCATCTCTAAAAACTAAACTAAACCTATAAACAAACCTTAGCTTTATTATTCTGACCACAGAGTCCGACTGACCGACTGAGTGCTTCCAGCTTTTCTGGCTTTTATTTGACATTTCCAGCAACTGTAGTAATTTGCTGTTTCTGAGGGCAACACCAGCAGTTGTTGGTGGGCTTGGTGTGAATGGCCTTCTGCATTGGGTTATTCCATTAGCATGTTTCTATTGTGATTATTTTCCATGAATCTGGGATATGTTTATAGCCAATGTTCCCTCATGAATGGGCTGAATCCTTCTTGTTACATGCATTTGTTAAAATCATATATTTTTAATGGGTCGATGCCTAAAACAAGAAAACACAAAAAAAGTCTCAATATGTTACACTGTGAACATTTGCATTATTTAATCTTAATATTCTTTAATATATAATTGATATAAACAGTTATTTTTTATCTTTATCTTCATTTATCACAGAACATTAAGCTAGTAACAAATCCTGTACTCTGTAAATTACAATTAAAGCACAAAGTACTTGTGCTGTAAACTATCTACATGTTAACAAACTTATAAAAAAATAACTGGTCATGTAGATGCTAGTATATCATTGGGGTTATCAAGTGGGCACTTCCCTTCACTGGTGTTTTGTTGAGTTAGGCCCACGGTACCTCGGGACGGCTCAACAGTTAATTCTGGCAACCCAGAACAACGCACTCAATACTTGCTCTCACCACCTACAGTGGCTTGCAAAAGTATTCATACCCCTTGAACTTTTCCACATTTTGTCACGTTACAACCACAAACGTAAATGTATTTTATTGGGATTTTATGTGATAGACCAACATAAAGTGGCGCATAATTGTTAAGTGGAAGGAAAATTATACATGGTTTTCAAATTTTTTTACAAATAAAAAACTGAAAAGTGTGGCGTGCAAAGGTATTCAGCCCCCTTTACTCTGATGCCCCTAAATAAAATCCAATGCAACCAATTGCCTTCAGAAGTCACCTAATTAGTAAATAGAGTCCACTTGTGTGTAATCTAATCTCAGTATATATACAGCTGTTCTGTGAAAGCCTCAGAGGTTTGTTAGAGAACATTAGTGAACAAACAGCATCATGAAGCCCAAGGAACACACCAGACAGGTCAGGGATAAAGTTGTGGAGAAGTTTAAAGCATGGTTAGGTTATAAAAAAATATCCCAAGCTTTGAACATCTCACGGAGCACTGTTCAATCCATCATCCGAAAATGGAAAGAGTATGGCACAACTGCAAACCTACCAAGACATGGCCGTCCACCTAAACTGACAGGCCGGGCAAGGAGAGCATTGATCAGAGAAGCAGCCAAGAGGCCCATGGTAACTCTGGAGGAGCTGCAGAGATCCACAGCTCAGGTGGGAGAATCTGTCCACAGGACAACTATTAGTCGTGCACTCCACAAATCGGGCATTTATGGAAGAGTGGCAAGAAGAAAGCCATTGTTGAAAAAAAGCCATAAGAAGTCCCGTTTGCAGTTTGCCACAAGCCATGTGGGGCACACAGCAAACATGTGGAGGAAGGTGCTCTGGTCAGATGAGACCAAAATTGAAGTTTTTGACCTAAATGCAAAACGCTATGTGTGGCGGAAAACTAACACTGCACATCACCCTGAACACAGCATCCCCACTGTGAAACATGGTGGTGGCAGCATAATGCTGTGGGGATGCTTTTCTTCAGCAGGGACAGGGAAGCTGGTCAGAGTTGATGGGAAGATGGATGGAGCCAAATACAGGGCAATCTTGGAAGAAAACCTGTTAGAGTCTGCAAAAGACGAGACTGGGGCGGAGATTCACCTTCCAGCAGGACAACGACCCTAAACATACAGCCAGAGCTACAATGGAATGGTTTAGATCAAAGCATATTCATGTGTTAGAATGGCCCAGTTAAAGTCCAGACCTAAATCCAATTGAGAATCTCTGGCAAGACTTGAAAATTGCTGTTCACAGATGCTCTCCATCCAATCTGACTGATCTTGAGCTATTTTGCAAAGAAGAATGGACATACCCCAAAAGACTTGCAGCTGTAATTGTAGCGAAAGGTGGTTCTACAAAGTATTGACTCAGGGGGGCTGAATACTTTTGCACGCCACACTTTTCAGTTTTTTATTTGTAAAAAAATTTGAAAACCATGTATCATTATCCTTCCACTTCACAATAATGCACCACTTTGTGTTGGTCTATCACATAAAATCCCAATTAAATACATTTACGTTTGTGGTTGTAATGTGACAAAATGTGGAAAAGTTCAAGGGGGATGAAAACTTTTGCAAGCCACTGTATGCCACCAGTATCTACTAAATAAAGGAAACTGCAGATAATTAACTCAGTGCTTCTTAAACTGGTGAATGGTTCACCCAAGGGTGAATGAAATTATTTTGGGGTGAATGAAAGGTGAATGACTTAATTTATTCAGACATTTCTATATTTTTTTCAAAACTTAAAAAGGCATTGCCATTAAAGTGGTTAGTAAGCTCTTATTGGTTTTCATGGCAGTGGAGCTGGAAATTTGATATGTTTTTTTCTCTCTACATATGGTTTTCTAATTTCAAAGTAGCAGGATATTTCCCAAATTTACAGTAATATAACCTTTTATGGAAGACCATGGTTTTTTGAGCTAGTTTTCCAAGAAAAACAACTGCAGTAATCAATGACCAAAAGGGTAGGATGGGGCTGGAGCCCAGTGTTCAGACGTTGGAATTTTTTTTTATCATTCTAATAGAATGATTTTCCAACTCCAATGGCAATTAAACTTTTTTTTCACTCCTAGTTTTCTTTGCATATTTTTAGGATGTTCAAAAAATGAATAAAAAAACATTTAAGAAATGTTGATTTATGTTTTTTGCTCATGTGACAAAATAGTAAGATTAAACGAGAACTTACCAGTTTGAAGTTTGATCTGTATTTTATGAGGAGGAACGTTGAGGGAATACGTGAAGAACCCGCTTCCAACGCATGCGTGCCATTCTTCAAAGCAGCGGTGTGAGGTCACAGAAACTATAATGACCTAACATAGTAAGATTATCAAAGAGATACCAGTTTTGATATGATCATAGGAGGGTGGGAGCGGAGGGCACGTATTCCCTCAACGTTCCTCCTCATAAAATACAGATCAAACTTCAAACTGGTAAGTTCTCGTTTAATCTTACTATTTTACTTCGGAGTCACGTGAGTGACTACGTGAAGATTTCAAAGCTCTGTGACCTCATGCCGTGGAACGAGTCCATGCTTCACAACTGCCTTGGGTATCGGGAGAGAGTATCATTAGCAATTTTAGACACACTTATACAAAGACTTGTGTGATATAACGAGAAAATACATTTATTAATTGAAATCATAGCCCTGTAACCCTTCGGGCAAATTATAATATTGAACGTAAAATGCTTTCCGAAAATGATGATGGCTCCAAAAAACTGGTTTATTATAAAACCTTTGGAAAGTCCTTTCGGATGACCATCCTGCTATTCTGAGGATTTGGTCCGTGGGTACCTCAGAATTTTTGCTGCGGATTTTGCTGCAGCCCTGGTGGAATGAGATTTAAAACCATTAGTGTTTATTCCTGCCATCTTTAGGACACATTTGAGCCACCTTGAGATAGTTTGGGTCGTGACCCTTTTGTGCGGTTTCTTGTAAGAAATTAACAAAGCCATTTCCTGACCTCGAATGCTCTTAGTATATTCCATGTATAATTGGATATGTCTTGCTATACACAGACGTTCGTCATATGGATATGCCATAAATTCAATCACTTGACCCGATGAACCTGGTCTGTTTGTTTTATTAACTCATGTATGACAAACACCAGTTTCTCTCGTGAGATGATCAAGGAGTCCAGGCTCAGTTTGCTTAATGACTGGACTCGTTGTGCAGTAACTAACGCCATGAGCATAACCATCTTCATGGTCAGTTTCTGCAGTGATAATGCTGTTTATGGGCTACCAGCTCCTCAGCATGTTTAAAACGACACCCACATCCCAGATTTTGGAGTACCTGGTTTTAGGGGGATTTGCATTGAATATGCCCCTCATAAGTTTTGTTACCAGGGGGTGCGTTCCCACCGTGTGCCGCTCCGTTCCTTGTGATAGGTAATTGGAGAGTGCACTTCTGGCACTATTGATGGCACTGTAGCCCAATCGTTTATCATAATGGAGATTTGTTAAGAATTCCAATACGGCCAGAATATTCTTGGCCCTTTGGTCTAGGTTGTTGTCAAAGCAGTATATGCCCCATTTCTTGATGTGTCCGAGGTACTGCTTCCGTGATGACAGTCTTTGTGCGGATGTGATGAGATTCATCGTCCTGTCTGACAACCCCATGCCGTGTAGTCGGTCTTTCAGACTCTACAAATCAACAAATCCATAGTCTTATGGCATGGGTGACTGCCCCCCTCCAGTTACTGGATGAATTAATAAATTCGGGCTATGTCCAATAATGGAACATGGTTCTAACACCATCCCCTGTATGACCGAATACCACGGTTGAGTAGGCCAATCAGGTACTATGAGAATCCCAGATGCCGAATATTGTTGAATTTTCCTTTGTACCCGATTGATGATGCAGAATGGGGGAAAAGCATAAAAAACGCCATTTCCCCCAATGCAGTGAGAAAGCATCTGTAGCTTCTGCCCCAGGGTCTGGTTCCCAGGACACATACCTTGGTAATTGGTGATTCAACCTGGACGCAAAAATATCAATATCTGGTCTACCATATTTTGCTGTAATTTCAGCAAATACATTTTATTTAACATCCATTCCGTGTTTTCATTAAATTTGCGTGACCTGGTGTCTGCCACTGAATTTAGCTTACCTTTATGTTGCCGATATCCAAATGTTTCTTTGGATACACCATTTTGTAATACCATAGATGAGTTGTCAATAATGATGGGGTTTGAGCAATACCTAATGCTATGTTCCCACCACTGTAGTTCAATTATAGCTTCCGTAGGCAACTCCATAGGTCTATCAAAATGACCTTTGTTAAATTTGAGTGCTCTAATTTTTGCTCTTTGCAAATTTTGATAATGTAATGGCCCAAAATGTGTGGCCGGGAATGTAGCCACAATCTTCCCAATTATCCGGCCTACCCGTCTAATGGAGGGTCTGTTGGTGTTAAGAAGCTCGCTGCAATCCTCCTGTAGGGCTGCGGCTTTATTTATTGGTAAAGTTACTAACATATTGACCGTGTTAATGGTGAATCCTAGATAATCCATATTAGTTTCTGGTATCAATTTACACTTAACTACTGTCTGTGTTCCCCTTTGATGGGTACTGTATAGTATGCATCTTTTAAGTCAATGCTTGTCATATAGAAACCAGCTGATACTAATTCTTTAGCAGTGATAAAGGTATCCATCTTAAAGTGAACATATTGAACGAATGTGTTTAGGGTTGAAAGGTCAATGATAATCCTGCAACCCCCATCTTTTTTATTTTTAATAAATATGTTTGATACAAATTTTAATTGTTCATGAGTAGTATGCTCAATCACACCTTTTGTATACAATCGTTGTAGCTCCATGTGGGCTTTAGATTGTTCGGTTTTTGTAAGGACGAAATGCCTTTCTGGTGTATGTTGTACTAGGGGGTTATTGGGATGAGTAAATTCTATCAGATAACCCTGAATACTGCTTAGAACATACGGGTCTGTAGTGATTTTACACCATTCGTCACTGTAGTATTGCAACCTCCCTCCCACCGTCGTGGGACCTTTTTTACAAAAGAACCACACCCACCTACCTCCATGGTTACTGGTGGTTGTATTATTTTCTTTGTTTTGAAAAAGGGGGTTTTGTTTTTATTCGTGTTCGTGGTTGTACTGGAGGTTTTGGCTTCCGCATCTTCCAGGGTGGCCGTCCCTGGCCATACCCTAAAAGAAGGCTGCTGCGGGTTATATTGGGTTCTGGCACTGCCACTGATATAAGCCACACTTTTCGGTCTTCCATGTGGCTGGTACCGTGATCCAAAATAAGCCTTTGCGCTGGTTTTGATGAGCCCCAGTGTCTTGGCTTCCCCAAACAAAAGGGTTGGGGTTTTAACGGCTCTTTGTTTGCAAATTGTTGCATATTTAGGATCCCGTGCTGGCTGAATAGCCGCCCTCCGCATGCTATTCAGCTCATATTGTACATTACAGAACAGGGCTAGTGCGTCTTGGTGGCCTTTAGTTTGCTCTGTTTTGTCCAGGGTGCGGATGTAAGCTGTGATCCCTGCCGTAAGCCCCTTTAAGGCTTTCTGGATTTTGAGATCATGGTTCCTGATTTCCTTCCCCATATGCTTCCAAATGCATTGGTTGACACTGGGGATTTGTAATACATCACAGTTACCAGGTGGCAGATGTCTGGCCAGTGTCTCTGTGAATATTTGTTGTTGGAGTTGATGGCCAGACATGTAGTTAATACTGGCTGCCATCCTGGAATCCAAGTCTGCCCCTGTTTGACTTGGTTTGAAGTAATCAGCCACCATGTCCAGCAGTGTATGTTTTTCTGCAGATTCAGGATCATGGGAAGCTGTGTGATCAGGGTCTGGCCCATCAGGGTCCTGCCCACTCTCCTCCGAAGAGGTCGAGATTTCAGGGGGTCCCTCACGGGGTACCCATATGGGGCTTGTCTGCCCACTGTGGCTAGTCTCCACATTCATGGGACTGCCACTGTGAAGGAGCTCCTCCAGCAGCTCCTTTAGACGGTGAGCTGCACTTGCTATTTTTGGCTGCTCCCATTCCTGCAGCCTTTCAGCAGTGTGCTGCTCTTTGTATCCCAGCTGTTCCCGTTCCCGGTACTCACGGGTGCTGGTTTGCGGGCTTTCCTCGTCCCGCCGCTGGCCACACCGGTCCTGACTGTCGGTCCACGTCTGTTCCCGGTCAGCTGTTTCTCCTGGCTGCTCCGTATGCAGCCACTCATAGCGGGTTTGTTCCGTCTGCCGCACCCGTTCAGCCCTGGTCCGATATTGATACGGGCTGGTCGCCCGCTGCTGCTCCAAGTCGGGCTCTGCTAGATGGTGCGTTTTAGTTTGAACTTTGCCTCCCGGCCGGTGAGTAAGTTTCGTCGGTGCCAGAATGATTTCTGGCACCGCTGATTCCTCTACCGAGGCCTCTAGAGCCGACGGCTGCTGTCTCTGCCGTTCATCCACGTTTACAACGCGTTTATCGGGCAGCTTTTTTGCAGACCGTTTCCTTTTCACTCTGTCCATTTTTCTGTGAATAAAAATGCAGAGTCCTTACCTGCCTTTTGCTGGTCCTTTTTTCCTTCTCCCGTTACTGGGGGATGTCCTCCACCGTTCTGTTGACTCGTGCAATGCGTGTAGCGATATGGCACGCATGCGTTGGAAGCGGGTTCTTCACGTAGTCACTCACGTGACTCCGAAGTAAAATAGATTACAGGTGCACAACCTTTTATCCGGAGTTCCGGAAACCGGAAAACTCCGAAAACCGGCCATTTTTTCCAGGATGACGTCTGCACACCAAAGCTCGCGTTTGGCGCCAAACTTGACCCGAAACGACCCACGGTCAACCCAGGTCTGTACTACTGTAGCGGCTGCCTCCACCCCGGAGACCGGGGAGACACTTAAACATCTGTAAATCATTGCTTAAATGTTAGTCAGTTAGTTTGGAGGGCTTTTATGTGAAGGGGGAAACTTTAATTCTTAGTCCCCTACCTGGTCGGAGAGGCGGGCAGCGGTCAATGCCTTACCGGGTCGCCGTGCAGTAAGCTCCGGAGTGCTGTGGCCGCCGACTCCCAGCTGGGGCTGCGGGCGTCCGGCCGCGGGCGGCGCCGGTTGTAGCTCCGAGCCCGGCAACTCTACCCCTGGCTGCGCGGCGCTCCAAATCCAGCGCGGCCCACGGCCGGACGCCCGCAGCCCCAGCACCGCTGTGGCCGCCGACATGTTGTGTGTCGGCAGCCACAGCGCTCCGGAGCTTACCGCACGGCGACCTGGTAAGGCATTGCCCGCTCCCCGCTGGTATCCCAGCGCTGTGACGCCGCCGACTCCCAACATCGCGGCGCTGGGGCTGCGGGCGTCCGGCCGCGGGCCGCGCTGGATTTGGAGCACCGCGCAGCCAGGGGTAGAGTTGCCGGGGTCGGAGCTCCAACCGCGGCCGGACGCCCGCAGCCCCCAGCTCCGCGATGTTGGGAGTCGGCGGCCACAGCACTCTGTAGCTTACTGCACGGCGACCCGGTAAGGCATTGCCCGCTCCCTGCCTCTCCGACCAGGTAGGGGACTAAGAATTAAAGTTTCCCCCTTCACCCCCCCCACCACATAAAATCCCTCCAAACTAACTGACTAACATTTATGCAATGATTCCCCGGTCTCCGGGGAGGAGGCAGCCGCTCCAGACTTTTCAAGCCGCCCGCGCTACCTACCTAATCTACGCTAAAAATCTTCCATTCGGAAATCCGAAAAATTCCGAAATCCGACAAGTGTCTGGTCCCAAGGCTTTCGGATAAAAGGTTGTGCACCTGTATATATAAAATTATACACAAGGGAGAATAAGACGAAAATTACCAAAAAACATAAGAAAATTTAGTCGCTTCTACCCTATAACCATACGTGAACTTAACAATGCAAAATAAGAAATAACACTCACATTCAACTGAATGGTTCTACCTCAGCTGCTATTGTTATTTATCTGTAATTTTTTTTAATTTTTTTTTTTAATATGTATATATTTTTACCTTTTCTTATATATTTAAAATTGCTCTTGTGAATCGCACACTGGGATTGACTTTTAAATTTTGTTGTACCATGTGCAATGACAATAAAGAGATTCATTCATTCATTCATTCGAGGGTGAATGAAATTTTGTGATATAGACTCAAGGGTGAATGACACTGAAATAGTTTAAGAAGCACTGGATTAACTCACTCTAACAAATGCTAAACATCTGCATCCTATCTTCCACATATCCGAGCCCATCATTAAACTCGTAACACCACAAATATCACACTTACACAGTCTACACAAACAAAGAAATGCACGTACTGCATGTTATACATTTTCTTTCTTCCCCAACTGACATGATTTCTTATCCATCAAATGCAAATAATGCCTTGCTCTGCTGCCTCTGACTTCTGCTTTACAGCCTGACGCAAACTCTGTCCGCAAATTCCTAGCTTCCCAAATAGTGACGTGGTCGATCGCGCTTTGAAACCTCTACAACCCGCCTCTACCGGTCATACCCTTGCTTTCCATACTTGCTGCTCAACCTCTGCTGCTAACTCTACCTATCTGAGCTTCTGTATAGTCTGCTGTATCATAAAAAATTCATTTGATTCCTTAAAATCAAAGCATAACCTTATTTTAATGCCGTTAAGATTTGCTGCAGCTATATATGACATTAAGGAAATTATGCAAAGCATCATTATTTTTTTAAAGATTCAAGGTATTATAAGCTATGTGAGATCTTTAAAAATGTATGCAGTATGAGCATACGGTAAAATGATTGGGGCAAGAAATGAATAGGCATGTTGTCAATTTCTGACACTTGTCAGCTAACTTTATTAATAGGTTAGTCATATTAATAACTTATTAATATGGCATAATAAATTATGGCATAACTATCTTGCCATTACAGTGTATAGATCCATGTTAAGGGAATAATGTCCAATGCAAGGTAAAGGCAGCAAAGTCCGATCAAGTATAGTCCACCGGTCACCAAAGAAGGAAATAACTTATTAATATGACTAGAAACATTTGTTTGAAATCTTCGAGGGTGTGACAAGGAGAGTTGAAAGTGGGGAACCTATAGATAGTAGTTTATTCAGAATTCCATTAGGCATTTGACTACCAGAGAGCAGTGCTGAACCACTATCTAAATCTTTGGTGACCGTCGGACTATCATTGATCGGACTTTGCTTGCTTTACCTTGCACTAAACATTATTCCCTTAGCATGTATCTATACACTGAAAATGGATCGATTGTAATCATGTATTAGCTTAATTTCTTTTAGTTTTAGAGATACAGTGCGGAAACAGGCCATTCAGCCCACCGGATCCGCCTTGACCAGCGACCCCCACACATTAACACTATACTACATGCACTATGGATATTTTTTAAATTTACCAAACCAATTAACTTTAACTTACATACCTGTATGTCTTTGAAGTGTGGGTGGAAACCGAAGATCTCGGAGTAAACCCATGCAGGTCACATGGAGAACGTAAAAACTCCGAACAGACAGCACCCATAGTCAGGATTGAACCCAGGTTTCCGGCGCTGTATTCGCTGTAAGGCAGCAACTCTACCGCTGCGCCACCATGATCGCCCGCATGTATTGTTTTTTTGCTGACTGGTTAGCAGGCAACAAAAAGCTTTTCATGTACATCAGTACACGTGACAATAAACTAAACTAAACAGCTATTGCTTTAAAGGCTGGTGCATAAATTAGAAGCTTTCCTCACTAGGTAGATCAATGGCAAACAAGAAAACTTTGCTCCCCCCCCCCTCCATTTTATCTCCACCCTGGCATAGACATTCCATTTTAATAGAAAGATTAAACAAAAACTTACGTTTGAAGTTTGATCTTTATTTTATGAGAAGTTGAAGTGAGGGAGTATGTGAAGAGCCCGCCAGCCCGCATGCGCGTCAAACTTCAGAGCAACTCTATGAAGCCACAGACCAGTTGTACGGATTTAAACTATAGAAAGATTAACGACCCTGGATTTACCGGATGATCTTTATGAGAAGTAGGATTTGGAGTGGAGGGTACGTAATCCCTCGCTTCAACTTCTCATAAAATAAAGATCAAACTTCAAACGGTAAGTTTTTGTTTAATCTTTCTATTTTATATCGAAGTCACGTGAGTGACTACGTGAAGCCTTCAAAGCTCTGTGGTTTCATGCAGTAACCCAATCTGTGTGTGAAATACTTAAACAGATAAACCATAAATGGTAGAAAACATGGGTTATTAATACCATGATGTTAACTTGCATACATGGCCATTACTCTTAATCGGACCACAGTCCCAATTGGCTTTGAGTTAGACAATAACTCATGCAACACTGTTCAGAATTCCATCTGCAAACATCCAGGCATATTCAACCAAATTTTTTAATTTCTGAAAGCGCATTATGTAAGCCTCCTGCTGTATGATCAAAAGGAAATATCCATTCAATTTGCTAATGAGCCATCAGCAATCTCTTGAGAGACTATTAAATAACAATGAAGAAACTATCCTTCATCTCATAGGTACTAGCAAGCTCAGTGTACCTGTATACATAATAACACCCCCAATCACCGATCTGGTGGGTATGCTGTCAACTCCAAATGTACGCAACCATGCCCGTTTTGTTTTATGAGATCATTCGCATAACAAGCTACTCTCATGTAAGTTTTGACCCAGAGATCGAGCCAGACATTGAGTAAAGGCTGTGTTATTTGTGCTGAAATCAGTTGCTAAAAGCATAATCAATTTAAAGATACTGCTCCCATTAGGAATACAGTAGATGAATATCTGCATAATAATTTACTGATATACATTGCACACTACTATGAGTCTAGGCTTTTTGAGCGGTCAAATAAAAGACACCTTGCATAACGTTAGTGAACAGCGGGTGAATAACCAATCATTTATTGTCCCACTTATGGGACTATAGAGAATGACAAAGCAGCACAAGCAGTGTCAATTGTGCTATCACATAATCGCTTCTCTAAGCCCAAACTGAAAGCAACACAAACCTCTGTTACTTCCGTTTAAAAGTAACTCACATGTCTTGTTCACAAACTTCCCATACAATCGTGCAGAACTAGCTGCCCAAGAAAAAGGCTGCACCAGCCATCACTCGTGACTTAGAGTAAATAGGAGCTTCTTTCAGCCGCCTTACCATGGACACCCTGAATCAATAGGCAAAGTTAGTACTATTAAATTTCATGTTGCATCATCCTTAATATCGTAAAGAGGCATCTACTGATATACCCCTAAGTCTTTTCACCTGCAAATTTTGCATGCCATCTATAAACTCGATGACACAATGCCCTTTTGATCTGAGATGGGCAGCATTAGCTTCCACCACTGGCTTTGTTATCAAAACACCAGATATATCTGTGCTTCTTGTGTATAGATATGGCAAAGTATGCATTTTCAAGATTGACTCCCTGAATCAGCTAAATTGTTGAAAGCCAATCATCCATCTCAAACTGGGTAACCAAACACATGATCAGATTAGCCAAATCCTAACCTGATTTGGCATGCTCCATGTTTCTGCAATCTTGAGAAATATCAGAAATATACCCCTCTTGTTCTTGGCCAGACTACTCATCCTTTGTGAGATGTCACTGATTCCACTTGGAATCATCGTTTCCACTATTGACCGTACGGACGGAAATTTTTGGCTTCTCTTGCCGCGGAAAATGCATTATCTATTTATTCATTTATTTGGCTGATAACATATAATCCAGAACCTTATGACTAGAGCTGAAACACAGCATCCACTTGATGTGGGAATACGAGTTCCCTGTCAACTCTTGACTGTTAGAGTCACCACGAATCCTCAGCGTTCTTCCTCAGAGTGGAAATTAGCATAATGCAAGCCTGAACCAGGAATTGCTTTCGCAATCCTCTGATTGAAACCACCTGTCTGAGTCGCCAGTGTGTGCAACACAATCTCTTCGACCAGCCACTCAATCAGGAATACTGGTATTGTGAGCCTACAGATTATTATATATACATTTTTGATTCACAACATGAACCTGCTGGTCAGATAAAAAATACTACATGCCAGACCGGCTTCCTGCTGGTAGCTACCTATCCCAGAGAGGATGGCAATAATTTTTCCAACGAACTGGCAACTCCACTAACTGAGCAGAAATTTAAACATGTGTTGAGGGAGACTTCAACTACTTCACTCTACTGAGCAGCCTGATAACCTCAATCACAAATGTTGAGGCAATGCTTCCCTGGTCAATATGACCCATATGGCCAGCCAGTTCCAAGATGGTCTACCCTGAACCAGGGTAACCAAGCTGTTCCAACTTGGAACTTACAGAGGTTACTTATGCAAGGCACCCTGCCAATGTCTCTGCATCAACCTGATCCTCTCCAGAGACAGTGAAAATATACTAGACAGCCCATGCTGCCAGTAAACCCAAACCTGGGATGACAGACTGCTCCATTTCTGAGTTTTACGGAGGTTAATAAAGAGACCTTACCTGCCAGCGTCTCTGAACCCGGGTCGACCTGCTTGTTGGAGCTTCAGCGAAGTTCAATTGCAGACCCTGTCTGACCACATCTTCTGCCCCATGCTTGCCAACAGCTCGTTTCCGGAGCTCAAAAGCGATATTGCTGTGCAAGGCACGCCTGCCAGCATTCCTGAGCCGAATGGGACAGACTACTTCTTCAACCTACAGCCTCTTAGAGCCTTGCTGGAGCTTTATTGTGCAGGCCACGTTACCAATTTATTCCCAGCCTGGATAGACAGGCTTCTCCTTTGGCCAGCTGCTCCTTCAGAGCCTCAGCGGGGCTCACTGGACAGCTCACGCCTGTCATTACTGCAAGCCTGGTTCAACAAGCTATTCTTGCGAGGCCAGCTAGTAACTCCCGACTGCTCCTTTCCGGAGCTTCAACGGCACTTCCTGCTCCTTGAATACAGGGTGAAAATCCGCTGGAATGCTGGAGCTTTAACCACCTAGAATGGTACTCCACCCCCGCAGCCGCCTTAAATTCCCCCTGCAAGTCTTCAACTTGCTACATAAGTCCTCTCTGAAGAGATACTATGCAGGCTGCACATTACTGGCCCTGTAAAAATGAGCCATTTTGGGAATTATCTCATGCCTTATAACATTTTGCGAAGGTAATAGCCCCAACTGGATATTACAGAGAGTGATAATGCAATTTCCTGCACTTCCGACAGTTGAGCCCATCTACTGACTTGCAAAAGGCCGAAATTACTCCAAAGCGGTTTGGACTTACTGACATTATTTCGTAGCCTACATATCATCACTGGGATATCCCAACTGATGAAATTGACGTATGGAAACATCCAAAAGTCTGGCAGTTATCTGGACTGGCATATTTCCCGGATACTATTAGCCAGATCTTTCTCCAGTGAATCTCCTATCCCCAAAGGGATGGCAAATATGTGACAAGAGCCGGTAGCTCCTTCATATGATTAAAATGAAGCATATCCCCCATTAGTTCAGGGATTCGATTTTCTTATCGATATCCACATAGTTGGAATCACATAGGTAAGAATCTCCAACACTCCCCTCTTCTGAGTGGGAAATATCATAATGCAACCCTGAGCCAGGTATTACTTCCCTTCTTCTGAGTGGGAGATATTATAACGCAACCCTGAACCAGGTGTTGCTGCCACAGGCATCTGACTGACACAGCCTGTAAATGTGACCTGAGCTAGGAGCACATTTCCTTTCCTTTTTATGTATTCATCCATTTATTTTTTCTCTATATATTTGTTTGTTTGTTTATTCATTTATTTATTATACTTACTAGACAGGTTGCGCCTGCTAGCGACTCAGAGTCCTTGCTCCCTTCTGGAGCCTCAACGGAGTATTTTAGGGGAGGAAATAGAATGCAACCCTGAACCAGGTGTTGCCTCCTCAGGCCTCTGGCCCCCATATGTCCTGGTTGAGCCGGCAGCGCTATTTATATTTATTTATTTATTTATAAATCGCCAGCTCCTGCTGAGCCTCGCGGCATTTGCGCAATATATCCTCAGCCCATAATCGGAGTCACCTCTGTAATATTCTCCGATACTCCCCTCATCAGAGTGGGAGGAATACTGCAACCCTGAGCCAGGTGTTGCCACAGGCATTTGGCTGGAGCTGCCTGTTAATGCCTCCGGTGCACAGAGCATTTTAAACGCCAGCTCCCACGGAGCCTCCACAGCGTTCAACTATCCGTTGCTATTTTTAGAACGTGACCTCTCACGGCCACGCCGGCCGTTGCTATTTTTATCCCGCCTCCACGGCGGCAGCCGCACAAGCTGTGCCAGCTTCTCTGGGCCCACTGCCCCTGTTTTCCGAGCAGCGGCCCGTTCCTGAAAGAAATTTTTCGAACTGCTCTGATTCTCCCGTCATGCTTCGACGTATTGACGTGCATGCTCTTGAAGTAGTGGGCTCTTCAAGTAGTCACTCACGTGACTTCGATATAAAATTTTCTATTGAACTAAAATGTTGAAACTGCTTCTCCTTACACAGATGCTGCCTGAACTGTTCAGCATTGCCAGCATTTTCTGGCATTTGCAGATTAAAAAAAAAATTTGCTTTGCATCTTCCAATAATGCACTACTTCTTCCTTAGTGGATGGGGACTAGAGCATTGGTGAAGACTTTTATTGACAAAGTGTTCTGAAGCAATTCAAAGTTCTCTTCAAATGCAGTGCAGTTATTTGATCACAGTCGACCAGAGTCAGTCAGGGCTGAGCTTACAGTAGCTTCATTGAAGTTGACAGTAATTACTTGTTTGTACTTGTTCAAGTGGCTGCTATTAACAGAGTGCATGGAGAACACAGAAGAATGGGCTCCCGCAAGGGTCAGTTTTAGTCCCAACCTTGTTCAACCTTTACACAAATGACCTACCCACCACCAAATCCCGCAAATTCATCTATGCAGATGACATCTGTTTGGCCTTCCAAGCACCAGATTTTGGTACATTGGAACAGGTGCTCAATGAAGACCTTGCTAAACTGGACGAGTACTGCAAAACCTGGCGCCTAAAACCAAGACCAGAAAAAACGGTCTCCAGTGTGTTCCACCTCCATAATGCAGAAGCCACAAGAGAACCAAACATCTATCTGAGCAGGACCAAACTGAAGTATGCCCCCACTCCAACCTACCTCGGAGTGACCCTTGACAGGACCCTATCCTTCAAGGAACATCTCAAAAAAACAGCAGCTAAGGTGAAGTCCAGAAACAATCTCCTCAGTAAGCTTGCTGGCTCAAAGTGGGGGGCAGCAGCCCCCACACTGCGCATTTCAGCACTAGCCCTTGCATTTTCTTCAGCTAAATATTGTGCCCCTGTTTGGTCCAGGTCATCCCACACACACCATGTGGACACCCAATTGAACTCAACAATGAGGATCATCACAGGAACAATCCGCTCAACACCACTCCCCTGGCTCCCTGTCCTATCCAACATAGCCCCTCCACACATCCGGCGAGTAGTCCTCACTCAAAGGATGCTCCAAAAGACCAAAAACTCCCCTCACCTGCCAATTCACATGGACATCTTCAACCCACCCACTGCTCGACTTCCATCTAGACGACCAATTTGGAAGAACCCACCACCAGCTGATTTCACCATCCAATCAGCTTGGAAATAGGAATGGGAGTCCAAGGACGTCCCAAATAAACATCTGGTCTCAGACCCCACCCTACCGGTCCCTGGCACCAATCTCCCAAGGAAGCAGTGGACGACGCTGAATAGATTCAGGACTGGACATGGCCCCTGCTTGGCCAGCCTTCACAAATGGGGCAGCAGCCCAACCCCACGGTGTGCTTGTGGAGAGCAGCAAACAATTCAACACATCATTGAAGCATGCCCTCAACAAAGACTCAAAGGAGGACTTGTCACCGTTCATACAGCAGATCAAGAGGCAACTGCTTGGCTAAAGGACTTTGCATTCGCTAAATAAATAAATTAACAGAGATTGTTAAATGAAATATTACCCGTCAGAACGGTGAGCAGCCCTTTGCTGAACACAAGCAGACAATTTGTCAGTCCGACTGTAATGATCCATTGGGTGGCTGATACTTTGCATAGCTATGCATGATCCTTTTTCTCTTGAAATGGCATCTGTTGACAAAAGCAGTTAACAGGCGTTGCAATTAAAGACTTATTCTGACTATCTTGGGTGCTCTCTCATCTATCCAGGGATAATTGTGCCTCATTGATATCCCTGACAAATTGTAGTATATGCCCAGAAAATACCTTATTTATTCTGGTACACCAATTTTCCTAAAGTAACTGTGTTGATGGATTGGTTACAAGGGCTGTCAAGATCAGCAATAATTTTAAACAAGAAAATAGGAGCAGGAAAAAACCACCTCCACCATATAGTATGATCAATTGTAATTGTAATTAATTTATTAGCCAAGTATGTAAACATGCAAAGAATTTGATTTGCCAACAGTCATACAAAAAAGATACATAACCACATAAAAATTAACATGGACTTAAACACCCACCACAGTGGCGTGTGAGAATTCCCAGGGTACACAGCATAAGCGGAGACCCACAGCCATCAGTTCAATGTCCAGGCCACACACACACGCGCTCCTTCATCAAGGATCATCCATGCAAACACAGGTTCTCTTCTGTCTACCCACAATTTCATCTTTCAAAAAAGTATTTTAAAATATCAAATTATTTTTAATTATTTTAAAATATAGCATACAATATATACTTTTTATTTTAATATCAAGGGATCAGGAGGTTGAGTTATTTCCAGAACTTCTGTTTTTATAGTTATAAGTAGGAAGAGACTGGACAAGGAGAGAAAGAATAGTCAAAGGTTCAAAGGTTCAAAGGTTCAAGGTCAGTTCATTGTCACATGTCCCAATTAAGGTACAGTGAAACTCGAATTACCATGCAGCCATACTAAATAAAAGTAACAAGACACACAACTACATAAAAGTTCAGATAAATATCCACAACAGCAAAATCCTCACATTTCTCACTGCGATGGAAGGCAATAAAGTCTAATCTTTTTCCTCGTTATTTTCCCGCGGTCGAGGCAGTCGAACCATCTGCAGTCGAGGCGATTGAAGCTCCAGCAGCCGGCGGTCGAAGCCCCCGCGTCGGGACGGTCGAAGCTCCTGCGGCTTGGAGCTCCCAAAGTCAGTCTCTAACCACGGACTGCCAGCTCCACGATGTTAAGTCCTGCAGGCTCCCGTGGTTGGGGCTCTCCAAGTCGGTACCCACCAAGAGGACGCCAACTCAAAGATGTTAGGCCGCAGATACGATACGGAAAGAAAATTGCATCTCCGTCGGGGTAAGAGATTAAAAAATATTTCCCCCAACCTCACCCCCCCCCCCCCCCCCACATAAAACAAGCTAAAGAACACTAAAGCATACATTTAACACATAAAACAACAAAGAAGGAAAGGACGAGACAGTCTCGGTGTGGCGGCCATTGTGGGCGGAAGATATAGATTCTATAGGACAAGAATGGGCTGAACTGATGTGTCCAGGGCAGTCCTGTTTTTGGATGGTTGTAGAGGTGTCTGGATGTGTTTGGGAGACACTAAGGTAAAGGCTTTGGAGGGAAGAACTCGAGACAAAGTGAAATTTGTAGCAGAATGAATGACAATGGTCCATTGTTTTGAGGAATCATCAGAAATGAAAAGAAAATTATGGACATTGATCGGTCGTTCACGGGTTGAAGCGCTTAGTCTAAATGACAGCTAATATCATCAAACACCTACACCACCCGAGCCATGGTCTCATCTCACTGCTGTAGGTCAGGCAACATCTGTGGAGGAAATGGACAAGCAACATTTCTTGTTGGGAGACTTCACCAGATTACATATTTTGGCTTGCGCTTTTATGGTGTGGTTTCCTATTCGATGATTTATAATGTTAATGATTATTACCTATTTATTTGTTATGTTTTATTTTTACATTAATAGCCTGCAAAGCTGCAGCAAATAAGAATTTCATTATCTATTCCATATTGCATATGGCAATTAAACACTCTTGAATAACTCTTGACTACTGAATATCTATCCATCATCATAAGGATTCTCTGAATCAAGAACTGAAAGAGGAAATGAGGACAAACAGAACAGTGTAACTTATGGAAGATGAAAACTAGTGGCATTTATACCTGACCAGCGAGGTTTCCACAGTGATTTTCACCAATTTGAGTGCTAAAGGGTGATTTTGCGTTTGCCTACGTTTTAATTTATTTACCAGACACCCATGAATTCACTGTAATCTAATGTTTCCATTAACAGTGCATACAATGCCTTTGTATTGTGTGTAAACTACAAACTGGTCTATTTATCCTATCATGTAAGATTTTTTAATATAGATGTGGTGAATAGTTTTTGCTGCCTAGGGCACATTACTTTTGAAGGGCACCAAAGGTCAGGTTTTACCAGCGTGAGTGTATTTATAACAAATTCTGCTTAGATAACAGTATCTTGGTTTATCAAACACATAAAAATACAGACATGCCCCTATCCATTATTCAGTCTTAATTTGTCGTTTGGATCACTGCAGCTATATGCCTTAATCATGAATTACCTCGAAATACGCCCCCGTGCTTATTATTTGTGTATTTCTTGCTTTCTTATATACATTTTCATGCTGTTTCCATTGATTCTTTGTTTTACAAGTTTACTGAACTCCGAGGTCGATCCCCAACAGGGACTGCCAGCTCCACGATGTTAAGTCCTGAAGGCTCCCATGGTTGGGGCTCTCCAAGTCGGTCTCCAGCAAGAGGTCGCCAACTCCACGAAGTTAGGCCGCAGTGCGGACGGAGATACGATGCGGAATAAAATTGCATCTCCCTCGGGGTAAGAGATTAAAAAAAGTTTCCCCACCTCCAATCCCACCCCCCCACATAAAACATGCTAAAGAACACTAAAGCATACATTTAACATATAAAACAACAAAGAAGGAAAGGACGAGACAGTGTCTTGGTGAGGCGGCCATTGTGGGCGGAAGATATAGATTCTATAGGACAAGAATGGGCTGAACTGAAGTGTCCAGGGCAGTCCTGTTTTTGGATGGATGTAGAGGTGTCTGGATGTGTTTTGGAGACACTAAACCCCCTGTCCCACTTTGGAAACCTGAACGGAAACCTCTGGTGACCTTGAACCCCAGCCAAGGTTTCCGTGAGGTTCCCGGAGGGTTTGGTCACTCTCCCTGATGGTCGAAAGTGGTTTCCGCATAGTCGAGGCTTCTTCTATGTTCCTGCGATTATTTCAACAAATTCAAAACCGGCCTCGACTAAAAATTGGTTGCCGTTTTGTCAAAGCCAGTGGAATGGGGTTGCTATTTACTTACAGGCAGTCGAAGGCAATCTCCTTCGCTGACCTGCCATTTTGATTGGCTCATTGGAGTTTTTAGCAAAGATCCTATAGGATCTTTGGTTTTCAGGACCTACAAGATCCGCTGGTAGATAAAATGCCCGCTAACTTTATTAAACTTCTAAAAACTGTCTCCGCTCCTTCTCCCTCCCCCTTCTCTCCCCTTCTCCCCCCTTCTCTCCCCCTTCTCCCCCCTTCTCTCTCCCCTTCGCTCCCCTTCTCTTCCCCTTCTCTCTCCCCTTCTCTGTCCTTCTCTCCCCTTCTTTCCCGTTCTCTCTCTCCCTCCCGCGCTCCCTAAAGAACTTACCGCGATCGGTGGCAGCTGCTTACCTTCCTCTTCGTCGCGCACACAGCGTTTCGCCACTGTCCCTGGCCCCCACCTTCACGATGTGTGTGTGTGTGTGTGTGTGTGTGTGTGTGTGTGTGTGTGTGTGTGTGTGTGTGCGGTCAGTAGCAAAGATCCTATAGGATCTTTGGTCAGTAGATGCAGCTCACGCTTCGGTCGAGGCTTTCCAGGCGAGTGACCAAAACCTCTGGCGACTTATGGAAACCTTGGGTGGGGCGCAAGGTCACCAGAGGTTTCCGTTCAGGTTTCCTAAGTGGGACAAGGGCTTAAGGTAAAGGCTTTGGAGGGAAGATCTCCAGACAAAGTGAAAATTATAGCAGAATGGACGACAATGGTCCAATGTTTTGAGGAATCACCAGAAATGAAAATAAAATGATGGACATTGATCGGTCGATCATGGGTTGAAGCGCTTCATCTAAATGACAGCTAATATCATCAAAGACCTACACCACCCAAGCCATGGTCTCAACTCACTGCTGTAGGTCAGGCAACATCTGTGGAGGGAATGGACAAGCAACATTTCTTGTTGGGAGCATTCACCAGATTACGTATTTTGGCTTGCACTTTTATGGTGTGGTTACCTATTCAATGATTTATAATGTTAATGATTATTACCTATTTATTTGTTATGTTTTATTTTTACATTAATGGCCTGCAAAGCTGCAGCAAATACGAATTTCATTATCTATTCCATATTGGGAATAGATAACCAAATTTTGTTTGAACTTCATTTGAGGTTCAAATGACAATAAACAGTATTGTATTGTATTGTATTGTATTCCATATGGCAATTAAACACTCTTGAATAACTCTTGACTACTGAATATCTAGCCATCATCATCTGGTTTAGGTTTCTCTGAATCAAGAACTGAAAGAGGTAATGAGGACAAACAGAACAGTATAACCTATGGAAGCTGAAAACTAGTGGCATTTATACCTGACCAGCGAGGTTTCCACAAAGTGATTTTCACCAATTTGAGTGCTAAAGGGTAATTTTGCGTTTGCCTACGTTTTAATTTATTTACCAGACACCCGTGAATTCACTGTAATCTAATGTTTCCATTAACAGTGCATACAATGCCTTTGTATCGTGGGTAAACAATAAACTTGTCTATTTACCTATCATGTAAGATTTTTTAATATAGATGTGGTGAATAGTTTTTGCTGCCAAGGGCACATTACTTATGTAGGGCACCAAAGGTCAGGTTTTGCCAGCGTGAGTGTATTTATAACAAATTCTGCTTAGATAACAGAATCTTGGTTTATCAAACACTTATAAAAGTACAGACATGCCCCAATCCATTACTCTTAAATTTGACCTTTGGATCACTGTAGCTATAGGCCCAGGAGCCGTTGGTGAGGGAGGGGCGACCTCCGTGCGGTGAGTTCCAAAACCCAGCGTGGGGCTTGTTTCAACAGAGGCCCAGGAGCCGTTGGTGAGGGAGGAGCGACCTCCGTGCGGTGAGTTCAAAAACCCAGCGCGGGGCTTGTTTCAACAGAGGCCCAGGAGCCGTTGTTGAGGGAGGAGCCAAAATCTGCAATGTTCCATTCGCAGATCACACTTCAAATTAAGTGGGCTTGAGGAAGCCGCTGATTGGTCGAATGGACTAGAGGAAGCAGCTGATTGGCTTGTATCCCGGGTAAGGCTTTGTATTGTATTCGGATAAGGGGGAGAATGAGGGCCAGGGCAGTTTACTGTTCTGGATGTCAGATGTGGGAGGTCATGGAGTCAGAGTGCCCTCCAGACGTCCACATCTGTGCCAGGTGCATCGAGATGGGGCTCCTAAGGGACCGTGTTAGGAACCTGGAGCAGCAACTCGATGACCTCTGTCTGGTCAGGGAGAGCGAGGAGGTCATAGAAAGGAGTTACAGAGAGGTGGTCACTCCAAGACCACGGGAGGCAGACAACTGGGTCACAGTTAGGAAGGGCAATGGGCAGTGGCAGGGACTGATGAGTACCTCGGTGGCTGTACACATTGAAAATAAGTACTCATGTTTGAGTACGGTTGGGGGAGACAGCCTACCTGGGGGTAGCGACAGTGGCCGGGCCTCCGGCACAAAGACCAATCCTGTTGCTCAGAAGGGTAAGGAAAAGAAGAGGAGGACAATGGTAATAGGGGACTTTATAGTCAGGGGGTCGGATAGGCGATTCTGTGGATGCAGACAGGAGACCCGGATGGTAGTTTGCCTCCCTGGTGCCAGGGTCAGGGATGTGTCTGAACGTGTCCAAGATATCCTGAAATGGGAGGGAGAGGAGCCTGAGGTCGTGGTACATATAGGTACCAACGACATAGGTAGAAAAAGAGAAGAGGTCCTGAAAGAAGAATTTAGGGAGTTAGGTAGAGAGTTAAGGAGAAGGACTGCAAAGGTAACAATCTCAGGATTACTGCCTGTGCCACGCGACAGTGAGAGTAGGAATGGAGCGAGGTGGAGGATAAATGCGTGGATGAGGGACTGGTGCAGTGGGTATGGATTCAAGTTTCTGGATCATTGGGACCTCTTTTGGGGAAGGTGCGACCTGTACAGAAAGGACGGGTTGCACTTGAACTCGAGGGGGACCAATATCCTGGCGGGGAGATTTGCAAAGGCTACTGGGGAGACTTTAAACTAGAACGGTTGGGGGGAGGGACTCAAATTGGGAAAGCTAGCAGTCTGTGTGTGAGGCAGGAGGCAGAGAAGGGTAGCACTCTGACCCAAAATGTAGGGGAGAAAGAGGAAAAAGACAATAAACAGAGAATAAGAGAGGGTGGGTTTCTTAAATGTGTATATGTTAATGCTAGGAGCATTGTAAGAAAGGTGGATGAACTTAGAGCCTGGATTGACACCTGGAAGTATGATGTTGTGGCGATCAGTGAAACATGGTTGCAGGAGGGCTGTGATTGGAAACTAAATATTCCAGGATTTCGTTGCTTCAGGGGCAAGAGATGGAGGTGTTGCATTGCTTACCAGGGAAGATATTACAGCAGTGCTTTGGCAGGATAGATTAGCGGGCTCGTCTAGCGAGGCTATTTGGGTGGAACTGAGAAATGGGAAAGGGGTAGCAACACTTATAGGGGTGTATTACAGACCGCCAAATGGGGAGCAAGAATTGGAAGAGCAAATATGTAAGGAGATCGCAGATATTTGTAGTAAGCACAAGGTATTGATTGTGGGAGATTTCAATTTTCCACACATAGACTGGGAAACACATTCTGTAAATGGGCTGGAAGGTTTGGAGTTTGTAAAATGTGTGCAGGATAGTTTTTTGCAGCAATACATAGATGTACCTACTAGAGAAGGGGCGGTGCTGGACCTCCTGTTAGGAAATGAGGCGGGTCAGGTGGCAGAGGTATGCGTTGGGGAACAGTTCGGGTCCAGTGATCACAATACCATTAGTTTCAATATAATTATGGAGAGGGTCAGAACTGGACCTTGGGTTGAGATTTTTGATTGGAGAAAGGCTAACTGAGGAGATGCAAAAGGATTTAAAAGGAGTAAATTGGGACATTTTGTTTTATGGGAAAGGTGTGGAAGAGAAATGGAGGACATTTAAAGGTGATATTTTAAGAGTACAGAATCTTTATGTCCCTGTTCGGTTGAAAGGAAAGTAAAAATTGGAAAGAGCCATGGTTTTCAAGGGAAATTAGACACTTGGTTCGGAAAAAGAGAGAGATCTACAATAATTATAGGCATCATGGAGTAAATGAGGTGCTTGAGGAGAATAAAGAATGTAAAAATAATCTTAAGAAAGAAATTAGAAAAGCTAAAAGAAGATATGAGGTTGCTTTGGCAAGTAAGGTGAAAGTAAATCCAAAGGGTTTCTACAGCTATATTAATAGCAAAAGGATAACGAGGGATAAAATTGGTCCATTAGAGAGTCAGAGTGGACAGCAATCTGCAGAGCCAAAAGAGATGGGGGAGATATTGAACAATTTCTTTTCTTCGGTATTCACCAAGGAGAAGGATAGTGAATTATGTGAGGTAAGGGAAACAAGTAGAGTAGCTATGGAAACTATGAGATTCAAAGAAGAGGAAGTACTGACACTTTTGAGAAATATAAAAGTGGATAAGTCTCCAGGTCCGGACAAGATATTCCCTAGGACATTGAGGGAAGTTAGTGTAGAAATAGCAGGGGCTATGACAGAAATATTTCAAATGTCATTAGAAACGGGAATAGTGCCGGAGGATTGGCGTACTGCGCATGTTGTTCCATTGTTTAAAAAAGGTTCTAAGAGTAAACCTAGCAATTATAGACCTGTTAGTTTGACGTCAGTGGTGGGCAAATCAATGGAAAGGATACTTAGAGATAATATATATAAGCATCTGGATAAACAGCGTCTGATTAGGAACAGTCAACATGGATTTGTGCCTGGATGGTCATGTTTGACTAATCTTCTTGAATTTTTTGAAGAGGTTACTCGGGAAATTGATGAGGTTAAAGCAGTGGATGTTGTATATATGGACTTCAGTAAGGCCTTTGACAAGGTTCCTCATGGAAGGTTGGTTAAGAAGGTTCAATTGTTGGGTATTAATGGTGGAGTAGCAAGATGGATTCAACAGTGGCTGAATGGGAGATGCCAGAGAGTAATGGTGGATGGCTGTTTGTCAGTTTGGAGTCCAGTGACTGGTGGGGTGCCACAGGGATCTGTGTTGGGTCCACTGTTGTTTGTCATGTACATCAATGATCTGGATGATGGTGTGGTAAATTGGATTAGTAACTATGCAGATGATACTAAGATAGGTGGTGTTGTGGATAATGAAGTAGATTTTCGAAGTCTTCAGAGAGATTTATGCCAGTTGGAAGAGTGGACTGAAAGATGGCAGATGGAGTTTAATGCTGATAAGTGTGAGGTGCTACATCTTGGCAGGACAAATCAAAATAGGACGTACATGGTAAATGGTAGGGAATTGAAGAATGCAGTTGAACAGAGGGATCTGGGAATAACTGTGCACAGTTCCCTGAAGGTGGAATCTCATGTAGATAGGGTGGGAAAGAAAGCTTTTGGTGTGCTGGCCTTTATAAATCAGAGCATTGAGTATAGAAGTTGGGATGTAATGTTAAAATTGTACAAGGCATTGGTGAGGCCAATTCTGGAGTATGGTGTACAATTTCGGTCGCCTAATTATAGGAAGGATGTCAACAAAATAGAGAGAGTACAGAGGCGATTTACTAGAATGTTGCCTGGGTTTCAGCAACTAAGTTACAGAGAAAGGTTGAACAAGTTAGGTCTTTATTCTTTGGAGCGCAGAAGGTTAAGGGGGGACTTGATAGAGGTCTTTAAAATGATGAGAGGGATAGACAGAATTGACGTGGATAAGCTTTTCCCACTGAGAGTGGGGAAGATTCAAACAAGAGGACATGACTTGAGAATTAAGGAACAGAAGTTTAGGGGTAACATGAGGGGAAACATCTTTACTCAGAGAGTGGTAGCTGTGTGGAATGAGCTTCCAGTGAAGGTGGTGGAGGCAGGTTCGATTTTATCATTTAAAAATAAATTGGATAGTTATATGGACGGGAAAGGAATGGAGGGTTATGGTCTGAGTGCAGGTAGATGGGACTAGGGGAGAATACGTGTTCGGCACGGTCTAGAAGGGCCGAGATTACCTGTTTCCATGCTGTAATTGTTATATGGTTATATGGTTATATGGTTATATAATCATGAATTACCTCGAAATAAGCCCCCATGTTTATTATTTGTGTATTTCTTGCTTTCTTATATACATTTTCATGCTGTTTCCATTGGTTCTCTGTTTTACAAGTTTACTAGACTCCATTTTGTATAATCCAGTCGCATTATTCATGCTTCTTATACAAGTATTCAGCCCCTACTCCATGAACCGGCTCCAGGGCATTGTTGCAAATTAAATAATAATGGAGCCTTTGGTGCAGTGGGAATGGATTCTGCCAGCACAAAATACTTGAAATAAACAGATCTAAGCACACATTCTGCAAAGGTAAATGCCGGTTCAGAATGAATGATCTGCTTTACGAGGAGATTCCGCAATCCACTTATAATTTAAAACAAAATAAAATAGCAGTGTATTAAATTGAATATGAGGAGCACCTTGAATATAGTGCTGCAGTCACTGAGTTACTGGTTTAAACACATATAGTTAGCAGTGAGGCGTCATTTCTCACAGGGATTCCAGAGTCTAACATTAAGCTGTCATCATCCAAAATGAACAACTGCACCCTATTTAAATGAAACGACAAAACCAATGGCAATATTGTGCACTGTAGGTTCAAGAATACCAAGGGGCTTGATGGAAAACAAGGCTTCTTTATCAATATCTGCAATAAACTGCCAAGCTCAGAAGAACCCAATTATTTGCCATATTCTGTATTTGAATTCTGTAGTGGAATAAATGTGATGCAAAGACCAGAATTTAGCAGCAGTGATGTAGAAAAAGAAAATGATGGAATATTGAACAAGTCATGCAGCATCTGTGGAAGGACAAACAGAACTAATACTTCAGTTCCGTGGCCTTTAAAAAAAACATATTTTGTACCCTATAATACGAGATTGATCCCTGGGATGGCGGGACTGTCATATGAGGAAAGATTGAAAAGACTAGGCTTGTATTCACTGGAGTTTAGAAGGATGATGGGGGGAGATCTTATAGAAACATATAAAATTATAAAAGGATGCAGGAAAAATGTTCCCAATGTTGGGCGAGTCCAGAACCAGGGGCCATAGTTTCAGAATAAAGGGGAGGTCATTTAAGACTGAGGTGAGAAAGAAATGTTTTCACCCAGAGAGTTGTGAACTTATGGAATTCCCTGCCACAGAGGGCAGTGGAGGCCAAGTCACTGGATGGATTTATGAGAGAGTTAGATAGAGCTCTAGGGGCTAGTGGAGTCAAGGGATATGGGGAGAAGGCAGGCACGGGTTATTGATAGGGGACGATCAGCCATGATCACAATGAATGGCGGTGCTGGCTCGAAGGGTCGAATGTTTCAATGTTTCTATGAATATGAATGTGCTGATTTTTGCATTGTATGTATTTGCATTCATTGTGATTTAAAGTATGAGGTGACAACTGGAACCATCAACATCTTGACTGAAATCATTTCACTTTAGTAAAAGATTTAACTGTACTTCTAATTGATTAAAAAATATTCAAAGGATAAAATGTTATTTGCAGAATAAGTGAATTAAAGTGCAGGGGATGTGTAAGAAAGATGCAAATGTTTTCAAATAATAGATTATAAATCCTATTCCCGAGCCATTGACTCCATTCATTCTGTTTAAAAATCTAAGATGGAACCAATGAGTTTGCAACCTTATTTTTCATTTTTAATACTGTTGACATTTGGATATCTGGCATATGGCATCATTAAGGGCGGCACGGTGGCACAGCGGTAGAATTACTGCCTTACAGCAGTTGCAGCACCGGAGACTCGGGTTCGATGGGTTTTCTCAGAGATCTTCGGTTTCCTCCCACACTCCAAAGAGTGTGTAGGTTAATTGGCTTGTAATAAGTGTACAATTGTCCCGTGTGTGTGTAGGATAGTGTTAATGTACTAGGATCGCTGGTCGGCGCGGACTCTGTGGACCGAAGGGCCTGTTTCTGAGTTGTACCTCTAAACTAAACTAAAGAATACCTATTGTCGTTGCCATGACATAGACTGGCACCAGGCTGATCACAGCGCATTTTTTGCTGAAGCACACGTCTAAGCACTTTTTATTTCTGGACTTCATTAGTTCAAAGTGTTTGCGGTTTGCATTATTTTCCTCATTGATGTGAGATCATCTAAACTTTCATTCCAAAGACCGAGTTTGTATCATGCCATCCACCACAAGTTTGCCCATGGACATGGGTTGTAGACATTCCATTCAGGTTCTTGAACCAACCTCCACAACCTGAATCATAAATCAGCGACTGGACACAACAGACCATCTCTTGCAACACCATGGATTTGTTTTTCAATTATATATTTTTAACTAATATTCTGTTTTGTTTGTGCAATGTTTCTTTCCAATGCCTTGGATAATTTATGGATAATTTATGTTTTGTGTATTCTCTGAGTCAATATGCCTGGAAAGCTGTTCCAGCAAGATCAAATTACATAGAAACATAGAAAAATAGGTGCAGGAGAAGGCCATTCAGCCCTTCGAACCAGCATCACCATTCAATATGATCATGGCTGATCATCTAAAATCAGTACTCCATTCCTGCTTTTTCCTCTTATCCCTTGATTCCGCATGATGGCAGCCTCTGCCTACAGTCTGTCTGTTTTTCCATCTTTTTTTAAATTTTTGTCTGTTTAAAAAGTATGTGTTGTAGTTTCCTAGTATTTCTATGTGGGGGAGGTGGGTAGGGTAAGGGGGTAACTGTTTCCCAGTCACTTCCTGGCGAGGATGCGACTATTCTCCGAGTCGCATCTTCGCCCGCTCCCTCCGAGTCGTGTCTTCGCCCCCCCCCGCGACCTACCAACTGGATTGGCATGACGTTTCCTGCCGGAGACCGACCAGTGCTTCAGCAGCGGCGCAGCACTGGATTCATCGCGGAGCGGGCGATGCCTTACCGGGGATCGATGTTTGAAGCTCTGGAGTGTTGGGCCTGCTGCTTCGACATCGTGGAGCTCCTAGCCACAGGCGGCGCTGACTTCAACATCGCGGAGTCCTGGTATCCCTTTGCCGAGGGCTGCCAGCGTGAATCTCCGCCCAGTCCGGCCTGTGGACTTCGGGTGCCGCGGTCTTCAGTAAGAAGTGGCCGATTCGGATGGTCCAAGCCGCTGAAAATGTTCTTCCGTTCCAATGTCGGAGTTCCATCATCCCGGTGAAAGGGCCTGAACATGGGGCCACCCGTAGCGGCGACTGCGGAGGGCTCAAAGGCCCCGACCATGGGTGAACATCAAAGAGGAAGGAAGATGACTGAACTTTGGTGCCTTCCCTCACAGTGGGAAACGTTGATTCCGCAGTGAGGGGGTGTTTATGTTAAAGACTATTGTGTTTTGTGTTTTTTATTCGTATGGCAGTATGGTGACCCTAAATTTCACTGTACTAATTGGTGCATATGACAATAAATGTTTCTTGAATCATGAATCTCTTGAATCCTTTAGCCCTAAGAACTAAATCTAACTCTGTCTTGAAAGCATCCAGTGAATTGGCCTCCAGATCCTTCTGTGGCAGAGAATTCCACATATCCACAACTCGCTGGGTGAAGACGTTTTTCCGCATCTCAGTCCTAAATGGTCTACTACATTCTTAAACTGTGACCCTGGTTCTGGACTCCCCCAACATCGGGAACATATTTCGTGCATCCAGCCTGTCCAATCCTTTAAGAATTTTATATGTTTCTATAAGATCCTCTCTCATTCTTCTAAATTCCTGTGAATACAAGCCCAGTCGACCCATTCTTTCATCGATGTCAGTCCCGCCATCCTGCGAATTAACCTGGTGAAAGTACGCTACATTCCATCAATAGCATGAAAGTCCTTCCTCAAATTAGGAGACCAAAATTTCACACAATGCTCCAGGTACGGTCTCACCAGGGCCCTGTACAATTGTAGTAGGACCACCTTGCTCCTAAACTCAAATCCTCTTGAAATGAAGGCCGACATGCCATTAACTTTCGTCACTGCCTGCTGTGCCTGCATGCTTACTTTCAGTGACTGATGTACAAGCACACCCTGGTCTCATTGCACCTCTCCTTTTCCTAATCTGACACCATTCAGATAATAATCTGCCTTCCGGTTCTTGCCACCAAAGTAGATAACCTCACATTTATCCACACTATACTGCGTCTGCCATGCATATGCCCACTCACCCAATCTATCCAAGTCACCATGCAGCCTCATAGTATCCTCATCACAGCTCACACTGCCATGCAGTTTTGTGACACCCGCAATCTTGGAGATGTCACATTTAATTAACTCATCTAAACCATTAATATATATTGCAAATAACTGGGGGCCCAGCATTGAGCCTTGCGACACCCCACTAGTCACTGCCTGCCCTTCTCAAAAGGATCCGTTAATTCCTACTCTTTGCTTCCTGTCTGTCAACCAGTTCTCTATCCATGTCAATACCCTACCCCCAATACCATTTTGCACACTAATCACTTGTGTGGGACCTTGTCAAGGGCTTTTTGAAAGTCCAGATACACCACATCCACTGGCTCTCCCTTATCCATTCCACTTGTTACATCCTCAAAGTATTCCAGAAGATTAGTCGAGCATGATTTCCCCTTCATAAATCCATGCTGACTTTGACCAATCCTGTCACTGCTTTTCAAATGCGCTGCTACAACAACTTAAACAATCGACTCAAGCATCTTTCCCACTACCAATGCGAAGCTAACTGGTCTATAATTCCCCGTTTTCTCTCTCCCTCCTTTCTTAAAAAGTGGGGTTACATTGGCTACCCTCCAGTCCTCAGGAACTAATTCAGACTCAAGAGAACATTGGAAGATGATCACCAATGCATCCACGATTTCTAGAGCCAGTCCCTTGAGTACTCTAGGATGCAGACCATCAAAACCTGGGAATTTATCTGCCTTCAGTCTCAAAAGTTTACTTAACACCATTTCCTGACTAATGTGGATTCCCTTCAGTTCCTCCCTCCCACTAGATTTGTGGTCCCCTTGTATTTCTGGGAGATTGTTTGTGTCTTCCTTAGTGAAGACAGAACAAAAGTACTCATTTAACTGTTCTGCAATTTCCTTGTTTCCAATTACAAATTCACCTATCTCTGATTTTAAGGGACCTACATTTGTCTTCACTAATCTTTTTCTTTTACATACAAATGTAGGTCCCTTGCAGTCAGAAACAGGTGAATTGATCATGGAGAACAAGGATATTGTGGACCAATTGAATAACTACTTTGGTTCCGTCTTCACTAAAGAAGACATAAATAATCTGCCGGAAATAGCAGGGGACCGCGTGTCAAAGGAGATGGAGGAACTGAGTGAAATCCAGGTTAGCCGGGAAGTGGTGTTAGGTAAATTGAATGGATTAAAGGCCGATAAATCCCCAGGGCCAGATAGGCTGCATCCCAGAGTACTTAAGGAAGTAGCCCCAGAAATAGTGGATGCAGTAGTGATCATTTTTCAAAACTCTTTAGATTCTGGAGTCGTTCCTGAGGATTGGAGGGTAGCTAATGTAACCCCACTTTTTAAAAAGGGAGGGAGAGAAAAAACGGGGAATTACAGACCAGTTAGTCTAACATCGGTAGTAGGGAAACTGCTAGAGTCAGTTATTAAAGATGGGATAGCAGCACATTTGGAAAGTTGTGAAATCATTGGACAAAATCAGCATAGATTTACGAAAGGTAAATCATGTCTGACGAATCTTATAGAATTTTTCGAGGATGTAACTAGTAGAGTGGATAGGGGAGAAGCTGTGGTTGCGTTATATCTGGACTTTCAGAAGGCTTTCGACAAGGTCCCACATAAGAGATTAGTATACAAACTTAAAGCACACGGTATTGGGGGTTCAGTATTGATGTGGATAAAGAACTGGTTGGCAAACAGGACACAAAGTGTAGGAGTAAACGGGTTATTTTCACAATGGCAGGCAGTGACTAGTGGGGTACCGCAAGGCTCAGTGCTGGGACCCCAGCTATTTACAATATATATTAATGATTTGGACGAGGGAATTGAATGCAACATCTCCAAGTTTGCGGATGACACTAAGCTGGGGGGCAGTGTTAGCTGTGAGGAGGATGCTAGGAGGCTGCAAGGTGACTTGGATAGGCTGGGTGAGTGGGCAAATGTATGGCAGATGCAGTATAATGTGGATAAATGTGAGGTTATCCACTTTGGTGGCAAAAACAAGAAAGCAGACTATTATCTAAATGGTGGCCGATTAGGAAAAGGGGTGATGCAATGAGACCTGGGTGTCATGGTACACTAGTCATTGAAAGTAGGCATGCAGGTGCAGCAGGCAGTGAAGAATGCGAATGGTATGCATCTACACCATCAACCCTTTAAGTATAATTTGCCAGTCTATCCTAGCCAACTCCTGTCTCCTACCTTCAAAGTCTCATTTATTTGAGTTCAGGTCCTTAGTCTATGAATTAACTGTGTCACCTTCCATCCTAATGCAGAATTCCACCATATTGTCACTTTTGCCTAAGAGGCTTTGTACAACAAGATAGTTAACTAATCCTTCCTCATAACACAATAAACAGTCTAGGATGGCCTATCCTTTAGTCGGGTCTTCTACATATTGGTTTAAAAAAACATCCTGTAATTGTGTAGGAAGGAACTGCAGATGCTGGTTTAAACCGAAGATAGACACAAAATGCTGGAGTAACTCAGCAGGACAGGCAGCATCTCTGGAGAGAAGGAATGGGTGAAATTTCAGTCTGAAGAAGGGTCTCGATAAGAAACGTCACCCATTCCTTCTCTCCAAAGATGCTGCCTGTCCCGCTGTGTTACTCCAACATTTTGTTAGACAATAGGTGCAGGAGCAGGCCAATCAGCCCTTCGAGCTAGCACAGCCATTCAATGTGATCATGGCTAATCATCCCCAATCAGTACCCCGTTCCTGCCTTCTCCCCATATCCCCTGACTACGCTATTTTTAAGAGCCCTATCTAGCTCTCTCTTGAAAGCATCCAGAGAACCCACCTCCACCACCCTCTGAGGCAGAGAATTCCACAGACTCACCACTCTCTGTGACTAAAAGTGTTTCCTTGTGTCCATTCTAAATGGCTTACTCCTTATTTTTATACTGTGGCCCCTGGTTCTGGACTCCCCCAACAATGGCTACATGTTTACTGCCTCTAGTGGGTCCAAACCCTTAACAGTCTTATATGTTTCAATGAGATACTCACTCATCCTTCCGAACTCCAGAGTGTACAAGCCCAGATCTCAGCATATGACAGTCACACCATCCCGGGAATTAACCTTGTAAACCTACGCTGCACTCCCTCAATAGCAAGAATGTCCTTCCTCAAATTAGGGGTCCAAAACTGCACACTATACTCCAGGTGTGGTCTCACTAGGGCCCTGTACAACTGCAGAAGGACCTTTTTGCTCCTATATTCGATTCCTCTTGTTATAAAGTACTTTTGTGTATTTGTGCATATCTCAATTAATGCTTAACTTGACATGCAATGTATAGATTTTAAAATGTCCATCCATGTTGTCAAATGTCTTCATGGACTTGCCTAATTTTATCCATCTCAATCAATAAGGATTCTCTGCTCTTTTAATTCTGTCCCCTGTCTCATCTCTGAACATATACATTTCACTATTGACCGAATACACAACATTCCAAAGCTCTGGACTTCTCCTCTCTTTATTCCTTTAAGACTCTTTGTTCCTAAAACAGATCAATGTCTCTGTAATTTGTCAATCTTGTGATCATCTACCCCAATAACCGATTGCTGAATCTTGTGATCATCTACCCCAATACCCGATTGCTAAACACTCCCCCTCCCATTCCCACACTGACCTTTCTGTCCTGGGTCTCCTCCATTGTCAGAGTGAGGCACAGTACAAACTGGAGGAACAGCACCTCATATTTTGCTTGGGCAGCAATGGTATGAATATTGATTTCTATAACTTTATGTAACCCTTGCTTTCCCTCTCTCTCCATCCCTCCCCCACCCTAGTTCTCCGACTAGTTCTTCTGTCCTCCTGATTAAATATTGCTGATTGTGTGCCTCAATGTCACCTTCCCCTCAGCTAACAATGAACCATTCTACAGTTCCTTATATAGACACAAAAAGTTGGAGTAACTCAATGGGACAGGCAGCATCTCTGGAGAGAAGGAAGTTTCGGGTCGAGACCCTTCTTCAGACCCAAAATGTCCTCCATTCCTTCTCTGCCTGTCGCACTGAATTAATCCAGCTTTTTGTGTCTGTCTTCAGTTTAAACCAGCATCTGCAGTTTCTTCCTGCACTACAATTCCTTATCACCAATTGCTTTGATCTGTCATTTTCACACCTTACCCTTTCATATCTCTAGACTCTCTCCCCTAACTCTCAGTCTGAAGAAGGGTCTCAACCCAAATCATCGCCCATTACTTCTCTTCAGAGATGCTGCTTGTCCCGCTGAGTCACTCTAGCATTTTGTGTCTATCTAATATCCCCTCATATGGCTCTGCAGTGTTATTTAACTGATATCACTCATAAATTGCTTTGGGACATGTTTGATACATTATGGTGCTATATAACCGACAGGCAATGTTTGCATGCTTATTTAAGCTAAAAATGATTAAGGGGACATTGTTTTATTCCTGAATATTTTTTCACACTTGATATGATTGTTACAACAATAATGACTAAATAAAAAATTGGTTGCATACTTTTAGTCATCGTAAATTTAGCACCTTTTTCATGTCCATTTTAAATACTTCCAGCTATTTAAATGCCACAATGAATTTCAAGTTCATGTTTAATAAAGCAAAAAAAAGCTTTTGCTGGACTACTTAAATGACTACTAGAGCCAATTACCAAGGGAGGAAACAAAACATTGGCTTTGCAAATGAATGAAAGTTCTGTGCTTTGAAATGAGTTTAACATCAGTGGATTGAGATACAATAGCAAACTCAGTGCCACAACTAGTGGGACGGAAATTTCAATGCTTTGATTGAAGGAGATGTCGCAGGATTCATAGACTATTATTTGCATCAGTCGCGGAAATGATTGCACAACCTGAAGAGGAGCAAATCATCTGAATGAAGCTGCTATCTAGGATCAATCATTAAAAAGGAGGCTACTGTCTGGTGAATGATCATTCAGGACTCAAATGAGCTCCCTAGCTGTGATTGTGAAGCTGCACATAAGGACATTTAGGCTCAATAGAGAAGTAATCACGACATATATGTGGATTGCTGAATACCTATAAAACCACATCCTTTTTTACTCCAACAGTTCTGTCTGTAGTTTTAGAGGTTGCTGCAATCATTAACTTTCTTGGCTATTGGGCTCTCCCAGACAATGGAAGAACATTAGTCAAGGCACCTTTTTTCCTGTCTATGTTTGAGAGATGACTGATACACTGTTCCAGAGGACTGGAACATTCATTCATTTCTCCAAGAGGACAGTAAAAATATCTGGTCAAGTAACAAAACTTAAGTGTGATTGCAAGTTCTCCCAGAAAACTGGGCATGGTTGATTGTAACTATGCATTAAAACAGAAATATCAGTGCGTAACACATTTTATTCAGATCAATAAATATTTCTTGGGGTGTTTAATCTATAACAGTTCCTCACAATGAAGCCAATTCTTCTGATTGCATTTGGAATCTTCCTAGTAAATTCTGGATGCATAAAGAATTTAAAGTAAAATGTCAGTCATGAGGAGTTGTTCCTTGATCAAATTATGCAATCATAAGTTAAAAGAATTCACAGGCTCGTTCAAATTATATGAGAAAATTTAGAATCTTTATTAGACTGGTAGGATTTATTGTGTAGGAATGAATTGCAGATGCTGGTTTAAATTGAAGATAGACACAAGTTGCTGGAGTAAATCAGTGGGACAGGCAGCATCTCTGGAGAGAAGGAATGGGTAACGTTTCAGGTTGAGACCCTTCTTCGGAATAGTAGGATTTATTAATGTATGATTTATTTGTACATCTTGCGGCTAGAAAAATATTTGATCCTGTGAGTTTTAGTTTGTGTTGGAGACCAAATGAAATTGAAGAAAATGTTTTTTTTTTTACCTCTATTACATTAGTTCCCAATCATTGCCTCACTGATGATGTGAAGTTAAACAAGTCATTGCACTCAGTGCCGGGAAGAAGACCTAAAGAAGGGCCTGTCCCACTAAGGCTAATTTTTAGGTGACTAATGGTGACTACATGAACCAGGGACCACAGTTTAAGAATAAGGAGTAAACCATTTAGAACAGAGGCGAAGAAACACTTTTTCTCACAGAGAGTGGTGTGTCTGTGGAATTCTCTGCCTCAGAGGGCGGTGGAGGCAGGTTCTCTGGATGCTTTCAAGAGAGAGCTAGATAGGGCTCTTAAAAATAGCGGAGTCAGGGGATATGGGGAGAAGGCAGGAACGGGGTACTGATTGGGAATGATCAGCAATGATCACATTGAATGGCAGTGCTGGCTCAAGTCAAGTCAAGTCAAGTTCATTTGTCACATACACATACAAGATGGGCAGTTAAATGAAAGTGGCAATGCTCGCGGACTTTTGTGCAAAAAGACAAACAACCAAACAACCAAACAAACTATAAACACAATCATAACACACATATACTTTTACATAATAAATAATGGAAGGAAAAACTTTCAGTAGAGTTAGTCCCTGGTGAGATAGGCGTTTACAGTCCGAATGGCCTCTGGGAAGAAACTCCTTCTCAACCTCTCTGTTCTCACCGCATGGCAACGGAGGCGTTTGCCTGACCGTAGCAGCTGGAACAGTCCATTGCAGGGGTGGAAGGGGTCTCTCATGATATTGTTGGCTCTGGAGTTGCACCTCCTGATGTATAGTTCCTGCAGGGGGGCAAGTGAAGTTCCCATGGTGCGTTCGGCCGAGCCTTCTTGTCCTTGGCAGAGCAATTCCCAAACCAGATGGTAATGTTCCCGGACAAGATGCTTTCCACTGCCGCTGCGTAGAAGCACTGGAGGATCCTCGGAGACACTCTGAATTTCCTCAATTGCCTGAGGTGGTAAAGGCGCTGCCTTGCCTTACTCATGAGTGCTGAGGCGTGTGATGCCCATGTCATATCCTCAGAGATGTGGACTCCCAGATATTTAAAACAATTCACCCTATCCACAGGATCCCCATTTATCCTCAATGGAGTGTACGTCCTCGGATGATGTGCCCTCCTAAAGTCCATGATCAGCTCCTTCGTTTTTTTGATGATCAAGAGGAGGCTGTTATCCTGGCACCAGAGTGCTAGATCAGGCCTTCTCATCGTTGTCTGAGATCAGGCCCACCACCACAGTGTCATCAGCAAACTCGAAGGGCCGAATGGCCTACTCCAGCACCTATTCTCTATTGCCTATATTCTATCGTCTACATGATCGCCGGGGTGTCGCCTGTGTGGTCGTGAATAGTCTCCTCAGTCGCCCAAAGAGTCGTAGCGTCTTTCTGGTCGCCGCTGGATTTTCAACATGTTGAAAATTTAACGGAGAATGTCGGCGACAGTGGGTTTGACACCAATGAGTGTAGCTTAACTTCTCCTGATGTAGGTGCTGTCGTAGTTATCGCCAAGTTAATGTAGGTTGTCCAAGAAGGAACTGCAGATGCTGGAAAATCGAAGGTAGACAAAAGTGCTGGAGAAACTCTGCGGGTGAAGCAGCATCTATGGAGCAAAGGAAATAGGCAATGTTTCGGGCTGAAACCCTTCTTCAGACTGATGGAGGGTGTGAGGGGGGCGGGGAGAAGAAAGGAAAAGGGAAGAGGACGAGCCGAGGGCTGAGGGAGAGCTGAGAATGGGAGGAGACAGGAAGGGCTACCGGAAATTGGAGAATTCAATGTTTATGCCGCTGCCCAAGCGGAATATGTGGTGCTGCTCCTCCAATTTCCGGTGTTGCTCACTCTGGCCATGGAGGAGGCCCAGGACAGAGAGGTCATATTCGGAATGGGAGGGGGGGTTGAAGTGCTGAGCCACCGGGAGGTCAGGTTGGTTAATGCGGACCGAGCGGAGGTGTTCGGCGAAACGATCGCCAGCCTATGCTTGGTCTCACCGATGTAGATCAGCTGACATCTAGAGCAGCGGATGCAATAGATGAGGTTGGAGGAGATGCAGGTGAACCTCTGACGCACCTGGAACAACTGCTTGGGTCCTTGAATGGAGTTGAGGAGGGAGGTAAAGCGACAAGTGTAGCATCTCTTGCGGTTGCAAAGGAAAGTGCCCGGCGAGGGGGTGGTGCGGGAGGGAAGGTAAGAATTGACAAGGGAGTTACGTAGGGAGCGGTCTTTATGGAAAGTAGACAGGGGGGAGAGGGGAAGATGTGGCGAGTGGTGGGGTCACGTTGGAGGTGGTGAAAATGACGGAGGACAATTTGTTGTATGTGACGGCTAGTGGGGTGAAAGGTGAGGACTAGGGGGACTCTGCCCTTGTTACGAGTGGGGGGATGGGGAGAGAGAGCAGTGTTACGGGGTATGGAAGAGACCCTGGCGTGAGCCTCATCTATAGTAGGGGAGGGGAACCCCCTTTCCCTGAAGAATGAGGACATTTCCGATGCCCTGGTATGGAACACCTCATCCTGGGAGCAGGTGCGGCGTAGACGGAGGAATTGGGAGTAGGGGATGGAGTCCTTACAGGAAGCAGGGTGGGAATAAGTGTAGTCTAGATAACCATGGGAGTCAGTGGGTTTATAGTGGATGTCGGTCAGAGGTCTATCACCTGCGATGGAGATAGTGAGGTCAAGAAATGGTAGGAAAGTGTCGGAAATGGTCCAGGTGTATTTGAGTGCCGGATGGAAGTTAGTGGTGAAGCGGATGAAGTCAGTCAGTTGTGTGTGGGTGCAGGAGGTAGCACCAATGCCAGGTTAACGTAGGTTGTCACCAGGTTAACGTAGGTTGTTGCCAGGTGACGTAGCTTGTCGCCAGGTTAACGTAGGTTGTCGCCAGGTGACGTAGCTTATCGCCGGTGCTGAATTTGTTTTTTTTTTGTTGTTAAAGTTAAAAACAAAAATTATTCAATTTCAAATTTTATGTCGAAAGGGGGTCCAGATGCCAGTTTTTAGGTGACCTGCTACGACTATGACAGTCGCCGGCAGTCGCCTAAAAATAGCCTATGTGGGACAGACCCTTTACGAGGATGTTGCTATGACCAGAGGGCCTGAGCTGTAGGGAGAGGTTGAACAGGCTAGGACTTTATTCCTTGGAGCGCAGGAGGATGAGGGGTGGTCTTATGGAGGTGTAGAAGATCATGAGTGGAATAGCTAGGGTGAATGCAGAGATTTTTTACCCAGACAAGGGGAATTAAGGACCAGAGGACACAGGTTTAAGGTGAGAGGGGAAAGATTTATTGGGAACTTGAGGTGTAATTTTTTTATACAGATGCTGGTGGATATACTGCATGCAATGAGCTGCTAGAGGAGGTAGATGAGGTATGTGCAACAGCAACATTTAAAATACATTTGGACAGGTACATGGAATGGAAAGTTTAGAGAGATATGGGCCTCGTGTGGGCAGGTTGGAATAATGTAGATGGGGCATCTTTGCTGGCATGGACAAATTGTGCAGAAGGGCTGTTTTTTTGTGCTGAAAAACTACATAACTGTACTAAAGATTAATCAGATCTAACATACAAAGACGCTTTCCAAAAAACATCTCGGCATATTTCTAGGTTTAATGCTTTCCTGTTTTTCCAAAGTTTTATATTTTCAATATTTTACATACTTCAAATTTTATGAATATAGATGGTGATTATTCAGCCCATCAATGTTCTTGAAACATTCTCATTAGTTCATGTTTACCTGTAATTTATTCTCCTTCACTTGCTCATCTACTTGCCCCTGATTATTCCACCAACTACGATACGATACGACAGAACGGGGTGTTCCTCTCCTCCTAAAGTCCACCAATAACTCCTTATGGGCCTGCCCCACTTAGGCGATTTTTCAGGCGACTGTTATGCAAGCGGGGAACAGGGCAAGTGGGGGGAGTCTGTCTGAGTGAAATTCACACCGTGCAAAGCAAAGGTGATACAAACACACACCGCGATGAACAGGAAGGTTGGCGGCTAATGGCTAAAGCACAGTATACGCTAAGAGGGGGGGAGGGGGGTGGAGAAGGGGGGAGAAGTAGGGAGAAGGAGTGGAGACAACTTTTTAAAAGCCAGAGATACACGGCTGTGAAACTCAGTGGACATTTAACATTACCGGTCGGTAACTACTGCTTACCTATTTTGTTCCCCAATGAGCCAATGAAATTCACCGGGCAGCACCGGCTACAACCTAGGAGAACTTATGAGAATCTTCGACCTCTTGGAAACCCCTAGGACCTCCTGGCGACCCTCCTACGGCACGAGAATTCTCGCTACTCTCCATGGCGGCTTCATTCTAGTCAGCGCTAATTGTCACTTCTAGTCACTTCTATCCGCTTCTAGTCACCGCAACATGTAGAAAAATTTGTGGCGACCATAATGAGGTCGCCACTAGTTCCCAGAATGCAGGAAATCCTCACGACCATGAAGGCGACTACCCGGCAACTACCCGCAAACATATGGCGACAATGTGGCAACCGCATAGTCTCCTGCAGTCGCCTAAAAAGTTGCCTTAGTGGGATAGGCCCATTAGTCTTGTTGGTGTTGAGGGGTAGTTTGCTTGTCAATTTTCAGATTAGCACCTCTCTGCGATGTGGGAGGGTTACAAAGCAGCCAGGGAAAATCCACGCGGTGATGTGGGGAGCATGAAAACTCCACACAAATGGCACCAGAGGTCTGAATTGAATCATGGTCACAGAAGCCATGGAGCAGAACTAACTGTGGCACAACTGCAGCATGGTGGTGCAGCAGTAGAGTTGCTGCCTTACAGCGCCAGAGACTTGGGTTCAATCCTGACCACAGGTGCTGTCTGTACGGAGTTTGTACGATCTCCCTGTGACAATGTGGGTTTTCTCTGGGTGCTCCGGTTTCCTCACTTATTCCAAAGATGTACAGGTTTGTAGGTTATAGTGTATTGGATAGTGCTAGTGTAGGGGATCGCTAGTCGGTATGGACTCGGTGGGCCGAAGGTCCAGTTTCCACGCTGTATCTGTAAACTAAACTAGACTAAACTAAACTAAACTAAATGGAACTAAACTAGACTAAACTAAACTTAACTAAACTAAAGTAAGCTAAACTGTGTTGTTCATTGCAAAGTTGTGTTTCCTGCACAGCACGAAAATCAGATTTCCAAAGTTAAACCCAAAACACTTAAATTTGAAACCCATGGCCTAATTTTAATGTTCAAATTGACTATCCATCTCCTGAGAGCTGCTTGATTGTCTGACCCTGTTCCCTGTCAAATAAATAGATTGGAAAACAGTCGGAATTATATTAAATATTTATTATCTGACCTGATCCAACTCCCAATGTTTCCTATGATGTTAAATTTATTAATGTATCAGAATTTGCAAATGCTTAATTTCTTAAGACGTGGATGTATTTGACTAAATCTCCATGGCTACTTTTGCTGCAGGGCATTTTGTACAATAATTTGTGATGCAGTCATTTCCAATGAACAACATTGTTGCAGCAATAACATTAGTTGAAATATGAAGTACTGGAGTAACTGAGCAGGTCAGGCAAGATCCCTGGAGGGCATGGATAGGCAATGTTTCAGATCAGGAGCTTTCTTCAGACTGAAGAAGGTTTCCCACCTGAAACTCCAGAGTTGCTGCCTGACCTGCTAAGTTACTCCGGCATATTGCGTTTTCCGCAAGACTCCAGCATCTGCAGTTCCTTGTGTCTCCATTACAGGCAGGAATTATATGTAATAGGTTGTGATACTTTTTTTCTCAGCATAATTTATTTAATATCAGCCAAGCTTGAGCAAGATAACTGCATAATGTCGAGTGAAACTATATATTCAGCTTGGAATGAGTTTTTTTTGCAATCTTTGCTATTAATATTTCTATTAATATGCAGTTGTATTTCTGGGGAAGCAGTCACAGTTCAATATCAAGGTTAACAATCTATTCAATGGCTTAAGGACACAAAGTGTTGGAGTAACTCAATTGGTCAGGCAGCATCCGTGGAGAACATGTATAGATGACATTTTAGGTCAAGGCGCTTCTTCAGATGGCTTCTGTTGATCCAGTGTAGTGATCCAGTGTGGAATTATGAATAGTTGTGATCCCATCAGTAATGCTCCGCACATGGCAGTCTTTCAGTGTATGGGCTGAAGATAGACACAAAAAGCTGGAGTAACAGCGGGACAGACCGTATTTCTGGAGAAAAGGAATGGGTGGTGTTTCGGGTTGAGACCCTTCTTCAGACCCAAAATGTCACCCATTCCTTCTCTCCAGAGATGCTGCCTGTCCCGCTGAGTTACTCCAGCATTTTGTGTCTATTTGCAGTTAATCATCTTTGTGTGTCAGCCAAGATGTGGACCACTAAAAGGTGGGGTTGACTTCTATACTATTACTAAAAGTCTCATCTTGACCTCTTCCTGTCTACATTGTAAATACATTTTAGAAATAATGCTACCCTATATCGCTATGATTTTTTTCGACATCTTACTCACTGTGCTCCTCTCTTCCAAGTGCCCCACGTTTTTTTCCGATCGGTGAAATAATAAAAAAGTTATGAATGTTTAAAAAATTGTGAGATCAGCAGATTGGTCTTCTCGCCTGTCAGTCACCATGATGAAGGTAACACCCCTTCCGGGGGCCAGGAGAATCAAGCCCCATAGGCCAAACGTGAGTCAGTCACCCCGGAAGACCGTGAGTGAGAGTTGGGTTCAGAACTGTGAGTCTACGCTGTGAGTGAACAGTACTGTGAGTCTGCATTGTGAGTGAACTGAATTGACAATCTGCACTGTGCTTGAACTCAATTGTTGGTCTGCACTGTGCTTGAACTCAATTGTCAGTCTGCACTGTGCTTGAACTGAATTGTCGGTCTGCACTGTGCTTGAACTGAATTGTCGGTCTGCACTGTGCTTGAACTGAATTGTTGATCTGCACTGTGCTTGAAATGAATTGATGGTCTTCACTGTTCTTGAACTGAATTGTTGGTCTGCACTGTGCTTGAACTGAATTGTTGGTCTGCAATGTGCTTGACCTCAATTGTTGGTCTGCACTCTGCTTGAACTGAATTGTTAGTCTGCTATGTTTGAACTGAATTGTTGGTCTACACTGTGCTTGAACTGAATTGTTGGTCTGCACTGTGCTTGAACTCAATTGTTGGTCTGCACTGTGCTTGAACTCAATTGTTGGTCTGCACTGTGCTTGAACTGAATTGTTGGTTTGCACTATGCTTGAACTGAATTGTTGCTCTGTGCTTGGTCCAAAGGTCGCACTCATTACGGAAGTCCCGCTCACTCCGGAAGTCCTGCTCGGTGGAGAGGTCACGCTCATTCCGGAAGTCCCGCTCAGTGAAGAGGCCGCGCTCAACTGCGTGAGTAGATTCAAGAGAGTTTTACTGTCATATATATGTTGTGTGTGAGAGTGTGTGTGAGTGTGTGTGAGTGTGTGTTAGTGTGTGAGTGATGGAAAGTGTGAGTGTGTGTGAGAGATGGAAGGTGTGTGTGAGTGAGTGTGTGTGTGACAGATTGTGTGTGTGTGTGTGTGTGTGTGTGTGTGTGTGTGTGTGTGTGTGTGTGTGTGTGTGTGTGTGTGTGTGATGCAGGGAGTGTGTGTATGTGTCTGAGCCCACCAGCCGTGAGTGAGTGAACTGCCAGCCCACCAGCCGTGAGTAAACTACCAGCCTACCAGCCGTGAGTCAACTGCCAGCCCACCAGCCGTGAGTGAGTCAACTGCCAGCCCACCAGCGGTGAGTGAGTCAACTGCCAGCCCACCAGCCATGAGTGAATCAACTGCCAGCCCACCAGCTGGAGTGAGTCAACTGCCAGCCCAATAGGCATGAGTGTCAACTGCCAGCCCACCAGCCATGAGTGAGTCAACTGCCAGCCCACCAGCCATGAGTGAGTGAACTGTGGCCTACCAGCCGTGAGTGAGTCAACTGCCAGCCCACCAGCCGTGAGTGAGTCAACTGCCAGCCCACCAGCCGTGAGTGAGTCAACTGCCAGCCCACCAGCCGTGAATGAGTCAACTGCCAGCCCACCAGCCGTGAGTGAGTCAACTGCCAGCCCACCAGCCATGAGTGAGTCAACTGCCAGCCCACCAGCCGTGAGTGAGTCACCTGACAGTCCACCAGCTGTGAGTGAGTCAACTGCCAGCCCACCAGCCGTGAGTCAGTCAACTGCCAGCCCACCAGCTGTGAGTGAGTCAAATGCCAGCCCACCAGCTGTGAAGGAACTAGATAGTCAATCTCACAGGGAGGTAATAAAGGAAGAAAAATGCTGTGGTGAGGTGAGTGAGTACATACAGGGGGAAACTACAAGAGGGAGAGGCGAGAGAGACAATTTTTGACATTTTTCTTCTTTTTAATTTTCTAAAGATCTAAAACAAAGAAGGAGGATAAAGGACCTTGATAGTCTATCCTGGATCTCACAGGGAGCCAATGAAGGGAGAAAAACACAGGGGTGCGGTGAGACACATACACACACACACACACACTCACACACACACACACACACAAACACGCACACACACACACGCGCACGCGCACGCGCACGAGCACAAGCACGCACACGCACACACACAGGTGGAATATTGCGTTGGGGTCCAGCCCTCCCGTGTGAACATAGGACCCAACAGGTCCCACTTAGTCTAGTTTATAGGGCTTGGATTATGTTCATTATGGACTGTGGTTTTTCAGCTAGATGCATCGGTAGAGGTTGAGTTTTAAATTCCTTTGTCAATAGGAATGCTTTATTGGCTTTTGTCATGGAATTGCTTTGCCAGCACAGAGAGTTCTTCAATTAGGACGTTTTGTACTACCTGAAACTACCATGCAATATAGTTAGTCCCACCTCGCACTAATGTTCCTTGAAAATCTTTGGCAAGTTCTCAGATTCTTGGGAACTTTTTTCAACAGCATTGCAAACTTTACCCAATAATCCATACTGTTACTAGTCTGATGCTGGTAAAATAATAGAGATCTTCTGGACTTGAAAATGTGTATGGCATGGGAATAGCGTCCAAGTTATGATCAGTCAAATGAGCAATTTTACAGCATAATGGTATGAGTGGGTGAAATACCTCATTACAGTCTTCCATGTATGTCAAACTAATGAATTATCCTTGTCTGATAAATTAATAAAATAAAATAAAAAACACATTTGCATGGAATATACATTATTGTGAACTCGTGCAAGTCTAAAATTGCTCTCAAATTAATGCGATGTAACTTAGCTGGAAGATCAAGTGTATGTAGCTTTTACATAGAAACATAGAAACATAGAAAGTAGGTGCGAGAGTAGACCACCAGGTCCGTCGAGCCCGCACCGCCATTCGCTCATGGCTGAACACTAAACAGACACACTTACCCACAAACAGTAGACACAAGACACAGAACACAAGACACTACCCTCCCCTTTATACCGCTATCACCCCTCTCCACCCCAAGAACCTCGTGATCTCCTGGGGGAGGCAAAAAAACGGATAAAAACCCAGGTCCAATTCGGGAAAAAAATCCAGGAAATTCCTCTCCGACCCCAATCCAGGCGATCGACACTTGTCCAGGAGATCACTCAGGTCTTTATAATAGGATAGTTGAATTCCTATGAAACCTGTTATGGGAATTGCATTATAACATTATAAGAACACTTGTGTAAATGTGGCAAAGGGGGTTTGAGGCTTGAACATTTCAGACTCACAATATCAAAGTTATTTTTCCTAAATAAATATTTATTTTATAAGCTATAGGTTTATTGTTGTTACTGCAAGTTAAACACTTAGCAGTTCTATGATATATATTTTTAATAGAGTTTCAATGCACAGGTGCCTGTACAGTGGCATTGCTGGTAGAGCTGCTACGTCACAGTGCAAGAAACCTGGTGTGATCCAGACCTGGGCTGCTGTCTGTGTGGAGTTTGCACGTTTTCTCCGTGACTGCATGGTGAATCCAGGTGCTCTGGTTTCCTCCCACATTACAGAGACGTGCAAGTTTGTAAGTTGATAGGTCTCTGTACATTGCAGGGAGTAGATGCAAAAATGGGATAACAGACATTGTGTCAATGTGAGATGGTCAGCATGGACTCAGTGGGCCGAAGGGCCTGTTTCAAAGCTGTATCTTTCAATCAAAAGGTTTGCATAGAAGTGGTGAAACTAGCAGCTTATGTTCTTAAGAGATACTGTAAGTCTGATTACTGTGGGTAGGCTATATGGACACCATTGTTTTTTGTCCCTGGACTGTCTTTTCCAAAACATCTCTTTTTCTGATTGCCCAAAACAACTTTTAAATAGTCCTCCATTTCCTGATCAAAATCACACTATCACACAATTTGGTCTGCATAATTCATATAGAGTTTTTAATTTGGCACTCACTTTATGTCCAATTAGGTTTATTGAAATACATGTTATGCAGAAGTAGGTCTAATATAATGTGTAAGAAGGAACTGCAGCTGCTGATTTAAACCGAAGATAGACACAAAAAGCTGGAGTAATTCAGCGGGACAGGCAGCATCTCTGGAGAGAAGGAATGGGTGACGTTTCGGGTCAAGATCGTCCTTCAGACACCTAATATAATTCCTGGGTATGCTGAAATGTCAGGTCGCAGCTGCATCTTACATCGGTAATCTGAAACAGTTTGATCTTTAAGCAGTGTAATGCAGTTTTTGTTCCATCTAAAGTACCACAATAAAAATGTCCAGGCATTTCCTCGTGAATTGAATCAAACCACAGTCATGTTTGCACTTGCATGGTGTTCATGATTACCCATCTTTGCATTAAGCTCACTTGTTTCTCAGTTCAAAATAAAACACAGCTGGTGATAAAACAGGTGCGTATTAACTGTGCTTTATGATCTAAAGCCAGCACCTGTGGAGTAATACCTTCAGGTGACTGTGATCTTAACGGTTCAAAGCTGGGTTCATTAATTCCCATCAGGATATCTCGTAAGCCTTCTTTTCTTGATTGAAATGTTTTCACCAGAAAATATGTGGTGTTTGGATCCATCTAGAGGATGTTAAAATATTTCTTTGGACTTGTGAAAACAGAGTAAAGAGTTTAATCGGTCACGATTTAGCGAGGAACAAACTAGGACAATTTTCCTGAAGTCAATGTTAAAATATAAATATCAGTGAAAAAAGTTTAAAAACAGTTAATTTTGAATATATGGAATACAGAATACATTGAAATGATAAAATATAATATTTAAATGCACATAATGTTTTGTAACGTTTTTTGTAACGGGTGAATGCTCTCTTTTAAAATTATTTTTCATCGGAGAAACATAATCATAAAAATAATTTAATTCTCATAATAAATCACGAAACGAAGATTATTGGAAGCTTAACCTCCTGACAATAGATACATGGTCAATCTCAGTCTGTTTGCAATCAAGACATCCAAAAAGTAACTTCTGCATTACACATTTAAGAGATGAGAAAATCATCTTGAGTTTCCATTTCTGATAGCCCTCATGTAACAGTGTTAGAACAACATGACCGACAGAGGGCAGAATCGAGCAGTGCCCATGGGGCTCATCTCAAAAGCTCTCCACATTTGCTACAATGTGGTGACTTAACTTACATCAGAAGAAAAGCCAAAATAAATTACTGCAAAATTGCTTTGGCCTTCATCACTTACTGCGCCTATCTACCGCAGCATCTCTGGAGAGAGGGAATGGGTGGCGTTTCGGGTCGAGACCCTTCTTCAAACCCGACCCAAAATGACACACATTCCTTCTCTCCAGAGATGCTGCCTGTCCCGCTGAGTTACAACAGCTTTTTGTGTCTATCTTTGGTTTAAACCAGCATCTGCAGTTCCTTCTTCCACCTATCACCTGACAGGCTTTATCCTGGTCTCACCTCATTTCTCTAGCTTTCCACCCTCCCTGCCACCAATTAAAAGCAGCCTTATAAAAGGTCCCAACTGGAAATGTCACCCGTCCATTAGCTCCACAAATGCTGCCTAACCCACTGAGTTCCTGCAGTACTTTGTGTTTAGGTCACAATTTCAACAACTGAAGTTTCTTGTATTTCCACTAGAATATTGGTGCCACAGGCGGAACCACATAGTTTCAGTAACTTTCAGGAAAATAAGTCATTTTAGAATACCATAAATAAAACAAATGAAACAAAGAATGGTAACAAAAAGGAATTAAACATATATTTGACCCTAAATTTTTGTTTGAATGTGAAGTACTTACTTTGGTCTCTGACACTTGTTTCAGCTTCCTTTGGTCAATTTCTCAGCAATGCATGACTTCACAATAATTTAATCTGCAATGTAAAATCGCAATTGCTTTGTTCGTATGCTCTGGTGTTTCATGTCTAAAGGCAATGCTTTTCATCCAAGTCACATCAATATTGATGTAACCTTAATAGATGCACTGTGCAAATAAATATGTTGTCAGATTTAAACAATGGACATCTCATGTTCTCAGCTTGCTGTTCTTACGTTCACTCTTACGTTCTTTTCAGCATCATGGAAATAGAGAGCAACAGGAATCAAGAAAGCGGCACGGTGGCGCAGCGGTAGAGTTGCTGCCTTACAGCCCCTGCAGCGCCGGAGCCCAGGTTTAATCCTGACTACGGGTGCTGTCTGTACGGATTTTGTACGTTCTCCCCGTGACCGTGTGGGTTTGCTCCGAGATCTTCAGTTTCCTCCCACACTCCAAAGACGTACTGGTTTGTAGGTTAATTGGCTTGGTGTATGTGTAAATTGTCCCTAGTGTGTATAGGATAGTATTAATGTGCAGGGATTGCTGCTTGGCACAAACTCAGTGGGCCGAAGGGCCTGTTTCCGTGCTGTATCTCTAAACTAAACTAAACTAAGAAAGACAGCAGAATGTATGATAAACAATAAACATGTTATGAAAGCATTAAAAATAAAAATATAATCTTGCACGGTGCAGAGGATTGTGTGATTATCCTCATGAACTTTACTTCAGGGAGACTTTTGTCTGAAGGTCAACTGACAACAATGTGAAGCTTTACTTTGTATAACATTTCTACAATTGAGATTGCCTGCAAACAAGTGGGGAAAGAATGAGAAGGTGCGAGAAATTTGGGACACCCTTCCGCAAGAACATGCTTTGGTAACCAAAGATCTGGTTTATGAAATGAGTTCACAAACCAGCCAGGAGGTTGTGGGGTGAAACCGGGGTGAAAATAGCCGACTGAGAAGAAAACAAAACCTACTGATGTTGGAAATCTGAAATATATAAGAAAAAGCTGGAAACACTCAACAGGTTAGGCGGCATCTGTCGGAAGAGAAACAGAGACTGTTTTAGGCTGCAGACCCGTCAGCAGATCTGTTACAGACATAGAAACATAGAAACATAGAAAATAGGTGCAGGAGTAGGCCATTTGGCCCTTCGAGCCTGCACCGCCATTCAATATGACCATGGCTGATCATCCAACTCAGTATCCTGTACCTGCCTTCTGGACGAGACAGTGGCCGTCCACATGTTTCTATGCTTCAATATGTTTTCTGATAGTGCATGGACTGATTTTTGATGTAAATGATTTGAATCCAGCAGCTATCACACAAATAGATGTAATTTATTGTGCAAGGAGAGAGCACACACTTAGATGTAATATGTATCAGTAATCTGGAATCTTTTTGTATGCAACATTTTGCTTATTTTCTTTACAGGTCATATCTCTAAACCACCAATATCAGGTGACTCATGCTGTATGTACCGTTTTAACTGAGGATGGAGGTTTTTGTATCTTAAAGTCTTCCTGCATGTCAGCAGATGTTTAAAATACCAAAAGATGTAAAAAATATTGAACCATGACTCCAATCAGATTAAAAAGTCTTAAAATTTAAAAGCAGGCTGAGGATTAATGGCATCAAATAGAAAGTTACTTCAAAAAGCCACAATCAACAACCCAGATGGTTTGGGGACATAAGGAACTGCAGATGTTGCAATCTTGAGCAAAACACCAAGTGCTGACGGAACCCAGCATCTAGGTAGAGAATGGACAGGATATGTTTCAGGTTGGGACCATTCTTCAGACTGATTGTAGTAGGGGGGAGGAAACTGGAAAGGAGTGGTCGGAAAAGGACCAATCGAGCGACTGATAGGAGGATAGGCACTAAAATCTGGAGTAACTCAGCCGGACAGGCAGCATCTCTGGAGAGAAGGTATGGGGGACGTTTCGGGTCGAGACCCTTCTCTCCAGAACTACTACCTGTCCCGCTGAGTGACTCCAGCTTTTAGTATCTATCTTCGGTTTAAACCAGCATCTGCAGTTCCTTCCTTTACAAGTGATAGGAGGATGCAGATGAAGGGATTCAAATTGGCAGATGGTGTGGAGTAAGTGACAATATTAGAGGTGTAAAGGAGACAAAAGGGTGTCAGATAAGGAAAAGAGAAGAGCAGTGAAATGTAAAGTCCAAGGAAAGGATATCATTGGAAAGGGGTGTGTGTGGTGGTGGGGGGTGGGGGGGGGGGGGGGGGAGGAGGGGCAGGAGAAATGAGGCAGGGGGGAGAAGGAAAATGGGGAAATTGGGGATGGGAGGTGCGTGTACAAAATAGGGGAAAGAGCAAGGTGACAGAGGGGGGTGTTGGGAGGTGGTGGGAGAATAGGAGTGCACCAGGACAATTTGTGCTGGGCCTCACTGGCAATGGAGGAGGCCCAGGACAGAAAGGTCAGATTGGGAATGGGAGGGTGAGCAACTGAGAGATCAGGTAGGTTAAGGCAGACTGGAGCTTAGGTGTTCAGCTAAATGATCGCCGAGCCTGCGCTTGGTCTCGCCGATGTACAGAAGTTGACACCTGGAACAGCGGATACAGTAGATGAGGTTGGAGTCTGAAAAGAGTGTTGGCGTAATTGGATGGAGTCGAGGGTGGAGGTAAAGTGACAGGTGTTGCATCTCCTGAGGTTGTAGGGGAAAGTAACTGGGGAGGGGGTGGTTTGAGTGGGAAGGGATGAGTTGACCAGGGAGTTGGAGAGGGAACGGTCTCTTTGGAAAGCAGAAAGGGTTGGTGATGGGAAGATGTGGCCAGTAGTGATGATGGTGGCGAAAATGTTGGAGGATTATATGCTGTATGCGACGGCTGATGGGGTGGAAGGTGAGGACAAAGGGGACTCTGTCCTTGTGGATGGGCGGAGGGGAAGCAAGAGCGCAGGATATCGAGGAGACCCTAGTGAGAACCTAATCTGTAATGCGAGAGGGTAACCCCCGTTTCCTAAAGAATGAGGACATCCCCGATGGCCTGGTATGGAAAACTAGGCGCAGATGCGGCATAGACGGAGGAATTGGGAGTAGGGGATAGAATCTTTACAGGAAGCAGGGTGGGAAGATGTGTAGTCAAGATAGCTATGGGAGTCAGTAGGTTTGTAGTAGATGTCAGTCAATAGTCTGTCTCCTGTGATGGAGACAGTGAGATCCCGAAATGGTAGAGAGATGTCGGAGATGGTCCTGGTGAATTTGATGGCCGGATGGAACTTAGTGGTGGAGTTGATGAAGTCAGTGAGTTCTGCATGGGTGCTGGACGTAGCACCAATGCAGTCATCAATGTAGCAAAGGTAAAGTTTGGGGATAGGGCCAGTGTATGCCTGAAACAGTGATTGTGTAATGTACCCTACAAAGAGGCAGGCATAGCTGGGGCCCATGCGAGTTCCCATAGCTACGTCTTGGATTTGGAGGAAGTAGAGGAATTGAAGGAGAAGTTGTTGTGGGCAAGGACCAGCTCAGCTAGGCGGAGGAGAGTATTAGTAGACAGAAATTGGCTGATTCTGTAGTCAAGGAAGAAATGGAGGGCTTTAAGACCCTCCTGGTAGGGGATGGAGGTGTAGAATGACTCGGCATCCATGGTAAAGATGAGGGAGTGGGGGCCTGGAAAACAGAATTCATTAAGGAAACAAAGAGCTTGTGAGGTGTATTGGACATACGTAGGGAGGTATTGGGCCAGGGGGGATAGAATGGAGTCAAGGTATGTGGAAATTATTTTGGCGGAACATGAACAAGCAGAAACAATGGGTCTGCCAGGATAGTGGGAACTGTTTGTATTACCATTCTTCAGTTAATGTGGTGTTCCCCTGCTGTTATGAAAAATACGCCCTCCAGATCTCCTCTCTGACATGCAATTCCGTTCTTACTCTCCCTCTGCCCAGTAAGAATAAGGATAAAATGTCCCTGCTCCTCAACTGTCGCCCCTCCACCCTCTGCATCCAACACAACATTCCAACATTAGAAACATAGAAACATAAAAAATGGATGCAGGAGTAGGCCATTCGGCCCTTCGAGCCAGCACCGCCATTCAATGTGATTGTGGCTGATCATCCACAATCAGTACCCCGTTTCTGCTTTCTCCCCATATCCCTTGATTCCACTAGCCCTGAGAGCTATATCTAACTCTCTCTTGAATACATTTCCACCAACTTCAACATGATCTCACCTCCAGTCACATTTTCCCATTCCCAACCCTTTACGCTTTCTGTAAAAACAACTCTCTTTGCAACTCCTTTATCACTCATCCATTCCCACCAAACCTGCCCGTCCCCAGGCACATTTTCATGCAAACACAGGTGATGTAACACCTGTCCCTACACCACCTTTCTCACTTTCATTCAGAGACCCCAGCAACTGTGAGACAAACCTTTTCAAACCTCTTCTACTGCAATTGGTGCTCCCGGTGGAGTCTGCTTTGTATCAGCAAGATCCAGCATAAACTCAGTAACCATTTCATTGATCATTTACTCTATGTCCACTAAGGCCTTCTGAATGCCCATGGGTTTTAAATATGTTAACTCCCCTTCCCATTCCCGATCTTTCTGTCCTTGCTCTCCTCCATTGCCAGAGTGAGGCCACACGCATGAACAGCATCTCTTCTACTTGGGTAGTTTACAACACAATGGTATGAATATAGATGTCTCCAACTCCAAATCATGGGTCTTCCTACTCTCTTTCTTTCGTGTGTCCCCAACCACACCTAGTGTGCTCCCATTTCCTCACCATCTCCCAACCAACTCCCAATCACCCTGATCCTTTCCTCTCCTTCGTAGACGTATCTTCCATCCACGAGTTCCCCATTTCGCTTTCTCCTCCCTCCTCCTCCTCTTTATCCCCTTCCACCCATATCCCTCCTCTGCCTTTACATTTCACACCATCTCTCCTCTTTATATATGACACCTTCTTGACTTCTTTTCATTTAGTGTCATAGTCATAGAGTGAAATAGTGTGGAAACAGGCCCTTCAACCCAACCTGCCCACACCAGCCAACATGAACCAGCTACATTAGTCCCACCTGCCTGCGTTTAGTCCATACCCCTCTAAACCTGCCCTATCCATGTACCGTCTAACTGTTTCTTAAACAGTTTTTTTTGTCTTGTTCAGTTAAACTTTTGGTTATTAGGTTGTGTTATGTGTGGGGGGGGGCTGAAAACAGGGCTTTCTGTCCTCTCCCTTCGGGGGGAACAATGCGACTTTCTTGTCGTAATCCCCATTCTCTTTCCCCCGTCTGAGCTGAGGCCTAATGGCGGGATGGCGGGCCTCCAACCTGCGGACCGACCTCGAGGCTCCGGAGGTAGAGCGCCAGGACTTACCAGTCGAGGGCTGGCCGTCTTCGAGATGCGGCGGGCGTTCGTGGCAGCAGGCACGACCTGGCGCTCCGGTGGAGGCGCACGGCGCGGGGCTGGGGGCGCTCCGTGGGGGAGGCCCGGCTCCGGCTTGGAGGAAGGCGCTTCCCATGTGGGCGGCCCGGCTTCCTGGCCTGGAGGGCGTCCCGTGTGGGCGGCCAGGCTCCCGGGGCGGAGGGCGCTCCCCGTTGTGGGCGGCCCGGCTCCCGGCTGGAGAGGGCGCTCCCGTGTGGGCGGCCCGGTGCGGGGCTGTGACGCTCCCGTGTGGGCGGCGCGGTGCGGGGCAGAGACGGTGCTCCGGTGGCTGAGGCGGCATTCTGGCAGCGGCGACCTGAATCCAGGGCTCGGCCACGGGCCAGTGGACGACATCGTCGGGAGCTCGCGGGTCACAGGCTGGTGCCTGTTTCCCAGAGCTCCCGTGGCAACAGCTGCATCCGCTGGACTGGAGGGTGGCAGCTTCGACCACCCCCAGGCCGCGGAGCTTGAACCGCGGGACTGACGTACCATCGCCTGGTGGGGTATCGCCTCGGCGCAGAGGGAGAAGAGGAGGGAAGAGACAGTAACCCTAAGACTTTTGCCTCCATCACAGTGAGGAGGTGCTTGGTGAACTCACTGTGGTGGATGTTAATTTGTGTTTATTGTGTGTTGTTTATTATTACATGTATGGCTGCAGGCAACGACACTTCATTCAGAACGAAAGGTCTGAATGACAAATAAAGGATTCAATTCAATTCAATTCAATTCAATTCAATGTTGGGATAGTCCCTGCCTCAACTACCTCCTCTGGCAGCTTGTTCCATACACCCGCCATCCTTTGTGTGAAAAAGTTAACCCTCAGATTCCTATTAAATCTTTTCCCCTTCTCCTTGAACCTATGTCCTCTGGTCCTTGATTCCTCTACTCTGGGGAAGAGATTCTGTGCATCTACCCGACTTATTCCTCTCATGATTTTATACACCTTTATAAGATCTTCTAGCCTTTTTGTCATTTAGTCCACCCATCTTCCAGTGAAACATCCCTCACCTGTACCTAGCTATCACTTGGCAGATTTTGACCCCTCCTCATCCCTCTTCTTGTCCTTTATCCGCTTACTAAAGTCAGTTTGCAGAAAGGTCCCAAACCAAAACGTCATCTGTCCATTTCCTTCACAGGTACTGACAGACCTGTTGAGTTCTCCACACTTTGTGTTAAAGTAGATGGCTTCATTTAATTTGAAAAGCTTCATGGGGCAGATAATATCCAATTATTCTGAAGCAACATTTATAGATCACGACTGAATTGCATCACAATAACATGCAGAGATGTTCTTGGGGTGACTGCTGCTTTTTGAATTCCTAATATTCTGGCAAATTAGGATGTGGAGAATTTTTAATACTGAGCAATGTTTGAGGACTGGGAATATGAAATAGCAAAGTTCAACTACCTTGCTGGATAATGAAGAAAGCTTTAAAAGAGCTTCTTCGAGTGAGAAGCTTAAGATTAATCAAATATTCTGGGCTAACATATCAGTGTTGAGGTGATGCCATGCTATTAAGTGTGTCATAATTCTTTTGACCCATGGGGAATTGTAGTGAGATACCTTGAAGAATGTCAGTCTTGAGATGTGTTTCCTCTGAAAGCTCCAATAATAGAATTATGTACGAGTTGAGTTTTATTGATAGTTGGAATAAAATTTGGGAGCTATTTAGGATAGAACTGGGGAATTTATACAAATTTGGGTCACAATATTTATAAAGCTGTTGAAATAAAGTCCTCCTATAAAAATGTTTAAATGAGCACTTTGACTACTTGTAGAAATGATAAATGTGGGTATTCATACTGAAATGTATGTGAATTTTATTTGGTAGGATGTCAGTGATATAAAACAAATATGTTGGACAAAAGTAAGATTTACAATGTATCTCAAAGAAGACTGTTAATCTAAAGCATTACTTCTGAATGTAATCTGTATCTTTATCTATATCTTTGTTGGCTGTCTTCAGTTGAATTACTGCAATCCATCTTTACTAGGTGGGTGTTATTCATTACAGTGTACCTCAGCAGGGTGAGAAACTCTTGTCATTTTTTTATTCAAGCCAGTGCGAACTGTGGATCTTGTCTTATTGCAGGCGGAGGGAATGAATTTACTACAGGGGATTGAGATGAGTATTGCTTTATTCTGGCAAGCGAAAACATGTACTGAGTTTTTGAAGACAGCAGATTTTTAGCTTAATCAAAGTTCAATTTAGAGACAAGAGAGAAATAAAGATTTCCCCTTCACTCAACCTGTCCACCCACTCCTTTCACATTCTTCTGACTAGTGCTCTAAATTGCAACAAGCCGGAAACAGTGAAAGTCTGAAAGGTCAGATAATTAGTACAAATTGGAAAATTGGTTTGAAAACTCAGCTGGCAGTGGAAAGGAGGAAGTGATGGTAAATGGATTAAAGCCTTATCTAAATTTAATGATGAGTTGAAATCTGCAGGAGATTTCTGTCATTTATGCTGTTTACAAATGGTACACTGGAAAGAACCTTGTAAGTGAGATCAAGTTGATTTTATTTTCAGTGAAGGTTATAAACCTCTCTCTGATGGATGAGGGAGTCATTGATGTGATCGTTGATGGGAGAAAAAGGAGGACCTGCCACGGGACCTTATAGTCATAGTCATAGAGTGATATAGTGGGGAAACAGGCCCTTCAGCCCAACCTATCCACACCGGCCAACGTGTCCTAGCTACACTAGTCCCACATGCCCATGTTTGGTCCATATCCCTCCAAACCTTTCCTATCTATGTACCTGTCTAACTGTTCCTTAAAGTGGGATAGTCCTTGCCTCAACTGCCACCTCTGGCAGCTTGTTCCATTCACCCACCACCCTTAGTGTAAAAATGTTACCCCCTCAGATTCCTATTAAATCTTTTCAACTTCACTTTAAACCTATGTCCTCGTTAGAAAGATAAGAATGAATTTATTTAGTCAGAGGTTGGTGAATCTGTGGAATGCATTGCCACAGAAGCTGTGGATGCCAAGTCAATGGATATTTTTAAACTAGAGATAGATAGATTATTGGGGTGGGAGATTGCAACCTTCATGTGGTCCACCCTGTTTCGACTAATGCAATCAACCCGACGTGCACAAACAAGATCAAATCGAACAAGTTGAACTACAGCTTTAGGCTGTAAACGCCATATGCAAAAAGAAGAAGATAGATTCTTGATTAGTATGGGTGTCAGAGGTAATGGGAAGAAGATAGGAGAATGGGGTTAGGGGCAAGCGGGAGATCAGCCATGATTGAATGGTGGAGTAGACTTGATGGACAGAATGGCCTAATTCTGCTCGTATCACTTATGAATTTATGACTGTTCAGAAGTCTGCTTACAGAGGGAATCAGTTGTTCCTCCATTTGGTGTTATCCGCTTACAAACCATTGTATCTTCTGCCCGATGGGATGGGGGGGGGGGGGTGGGGAAGAATGGATTAATGGGGTGGCAAAAGCATTTGATAAGTGTAGATAGAGTGAGGCCCAGTGCAAATTGGAGGAACGGCACTTCATATTTTGCTTGGGTAGCTTACACCCCAGCGGTATGAACATTGACTTATCTAACTTTGGTTCGCCCTTGCTTTCCCTCTCTCCATCCCCTCCCCTTCCCAGTTCTCCCACCAGCCTTACTGTCTCTGACTACATTCTCTCTCTGTACCGCCAGCTCCCCTGACCGCAGTCTGAAGAAGGGTCTCGACCCGAAACGTCACCCATTTCTTCTCTCAGAGATGCTGCCTGCTCCGCTGAGTTACTACAGCATTTTGTGTCTACCTTAGATCGAGTCAATGATGGGGAGCCTGGTCTATGTGATGAACTGGTGTACAGCTGGATAGGAATCTGTGTTGGAGCAGAAATATGTCAGTTAACATCATCACTCTGAATGGCTATTAAAATACAACTAAACGAGGAAAATGAAAGTCGACAATATGTAATTCCACCTCCTGGAAATATTAATGCAATCTAAAGCTGACATTATTTTCTATTATAATATCCTTTTTAGCAAAATAAAAAACCCCGAAAATACTAGAAACATTTGTCAGATCGGGTAGCATTTATGGATAAAGAAATGGGGGATGCTGAGGCTTTATAAGGCACTAGTCAGACCACATTCGTAATGTTATAGGTAGTTTTGGCCCCATGTATGAAGGAGCATGTGCTGGTGCTCCAGAAGGATGAGGAGGTTTACAAGAATGTTCCCAGGAATGATTTGGATAACGTATTTGATGCATTTGATAGCTCTGTGCTCATACTCACAGGAGTTTAGAAGGATGAGGGGGGCATCTCATTGAAATCTGCCAATAATGAAAAGCCTAGAGAGAGTGAATGTGGAGAGGATGTTTCCATTAGTCCAAGTGTTTAGGACCAGAAGGCACAGTCTCAGAATAAAAGGACGTGTTTGGAATGGAGATGAGGAGGAATTTTTTTAGCCAGAGTCAGCGAGTGTGGAATTCATTTCCACAGATGACAGTGGAGGCCAAGTCATTTTATATTTTTAAAGTGGAGATTGATAGGTTCTTGTTTAGTAAAGATGCCAAAGATTACAGGGAGAAAGCAAGAGAATGTGGGTTAAGAGCGAAAATAAAATCAGCCATGATCGAATAGTGGAGCAGACTCGATTAGAGAATGGCCTAATTCTGCTCCTATGTCTTATGAACTTACCAACTTAGTTTAGTTTAGTTTAATTTAGAGGTAGAGCGTGGAAACAGGCACTTCGGCCCACTGAGTCCACACCGACCAGCGATCCCCACACATTAACACTATCCACTTCAACAAGCACTTTGGTTCTGTCTTCACTAAGGAAGACACAATCTCCCTGAAATACTAGGAGACCGAGGATCTAGTGGGAGGGAGGAACTGAAGGGGATCCACATTAGTCAGGAAATGGTGTTCGGTAAACTGTTGGGACTGAAGGCAGATAAATCCCCCGGGCCTGAAGGTCTGCATCCCACAGTACTCAAGAAGTTCGCCTAGAAATCGTGGATGTATTGGTGATCATTTTCCAATGTTCTCTCGACTCTGGATCAGTTCCTCTGAACTGGAGGGTAGCCAATGTAACTCCACTTTTTTAGAAAGGAGGGAGAGAGAAAACAGGGAATTATAGACCAGTGAGCCTTACATTCAAGATGCTTGGGTCGATTATTAAATATGTAATAGCATCGCATTTGGAAAGCAGTGACAGAATCGATCAAATCAGCATGGATTAATGATAGGAAAATCATTTTTGACTAATTTTCTGGAATTTTTTGAGGATGTAACAAGTAGAATGGATAAGGGAGAGCCAGTGGATGTGGTATATCTGGACTTTCAAAAAGTATTTGACAAGTTCAAGTTCAAATGAGTTTATTGTCATGTGTCCCTGATAGGACAATGAAATTCTTGCTTTGCTTAGCACACAGAACATAGTAGGCATTTACTACAAAACAGATTAGTGTGTCCATATACCACAATATAAATATATACACACATAAACAAATAAACTGATAAAGTGCAAATAGCAGATATTGGGCCACGTTGTCCGAGCCAGGTTTAATATCCTGATGGCTGTGGGGAAGTAGCTATCCTGAACCTGGTTGTTGCAGTCTTCAGGCTCCTGTACCTTCTACATGAAGGTAGCAGGGAGATGAGTGTGTGGCCAGGATGGTGTGCGTCTCTGATGATACTGCCAGCCTTTTTGATGCAGCAACTGCGATAAATCCCCTCGATGGAAGGAAGGTCAGGGCCGATGATGGGCTGGGCAGTGTTTACTACTTTTTGCTGTCTTTTCCTCTCCAGGGCACTCAAGTTGCCGAACCAAGCCACAATACAACCGGTCAGCATGCTCTCTACTGTGCACCTGTAGAAATTAGAGAGAATCCGCCTTGACAAGCCGACTCTCCGTAATCTTCTCAGGAAGTAGAGGCGCTGATGAGCTTTCTTGATAATTCAAGGTCCCACATAAAAGATTGGTGTGCCAAATTAGAGCACATGGTATTGGGGGTAGGGTATTGACATGGATAGAGAACTGGTTGGTAGACAGGAAGCAAAGAGTAGTAATTAAGGGGTCCTTTTCAGAATGGCAGGCAGAGACTAATGGGGTGCCGCATGGCTCGGTGCTTGTACCCCAGTTATTTACAATATATATTAATGATTTCGACGAGGGAATTAAATGTAACATCTCCAAGTTTGCGGATGTCACAAAGCTGGGAGGCAGTGTGAGCTGCGATGAGGAGGCTATGAGGCTGCAGGGTGACTTGGATAGGTTGGGTGAGTGGGCAGATGCTTGGCAGATGCAGTATAATGTGGGTAACTGTGAGGTTTTCCACTTTAGTGGCAAGAACACGATGGCGGAATATTATCTAAATGGTGTCAGAATATGGGAAGGGGAGGTGCAACAAGACCTTGGTGTCTTGTATATCAGTCAATTAAATTAAGCATGCAGGTACAGCAGACAGGGAAGAAAGCTAATGGCATGTTGGCCTTCATTGCGAGAGGATTTGAGTATAGGAGCAAGGAGATCCTACTGCAGTTGTACAGGGCCCAGGTGAGACCGCACCTGGCGTATTGGATGCAGATTTGGTCTCCTAATTTGAGGAAGGACATTATTGCAATTGAGGGAGTGCAGCGTAGGTTCACCAGCTTAATTCCCGTGATGGCGAGACTAACATATGATGAAAAATGGGTCGACTGTGATTGTATTCACGGGAATTTAGAAGGATGAAAGGGTATCTTATAGAAACATATACAATTCTTAAGGGATTGGACAGGCTAGATGCAGGAAAAAAATTCTCAATGTTGGGGTAGTCCGGAACCAGGGGTCACAGTTTAAGAATAAGGGGTAGGCCATTTAGGACTGTGATGAGGAATAACCCTTTCACCCAGAGAGTTGTGAATCTGTGGAATTATCTGCCATAGAAAGCACTGGAGGCCAATTCACTAGATGTTTTCAAGAGAGAGTTAGATTTAACTCTTAGAGCTAATGGAATAATGGGATATGGGGAGAAAGCAGGCACGGGGTACTGACTTTAGATAATCAGCCATGATCCTATTGAATGGCAGTGCTGGGTTGAAGGGCCGAATGGCCTACTCCTGCACCTATATTCTATGTTTCTATATTTCTATCCTACACACATTATGAACTATTATCCTACAAACCTTTATGTCTTTGGAGTGTGGGAGGAAACCGAAGATCTTGGAGAACACCCACGCGGTCATGGCGAGAACGTACAGCTGCAAGCGCTGTAAGGCTGCAACTCTACCGCTGCGCCACTTTCTGGTGAAAGATCTTTGACCAGCAACAATACCAGAAGCTGCTGAGTCCTATGAGCATTCCATCATTTTCTGGCATTTGATTACATTATTCACGTTTCATATCCTTGAATCACTGCATCATCCTATTTTTGTAATACTTTGTGAAGCACCTATTGAAGATGCAGTAAACACTCTTTCCTCCAATAATTAAAATCTACCTGTAGCAATGAAACTGACCTGCTGAGAACTTCCAGCAATTTCTGCTTCAATTTCATTATTAGATTTTTTTTCCCCCAATAATAGAAAGAGTAAATGAAAACTTACCGTTTGAAGTTTGATCTTTATTTCATGAGAAGTTGAAGTGAGGGAATACGTGAAGAGCCCGCCAGCCCGCATGCGCATCAATCTTCAGAACAACTGTATGAAACCACAGACTAGTTGCAGAACTTTAACTATAGAAAGATTAACGACCTTAGACTTACTGAATGATCTTTATGAGAATCAGGGTTGGGAGTGGAGGGCATGTATTCCCTCATTTCAACTTCTCATAAAATAAAGATCAAACTTCAAACGGTAAGTTTTCGTTTAATCTTTCTATTTTATATCGAAGTCACGTGAGTGACTACGTGAATCCTTCAAAGCTCTGTGGTTTCATGCAGTGAGCCAGTCTATATGTGGACACACTGCTCCGAGCAACCATACATGGTTGAAAGAAAAAACATACTTCATTGAAACATGATGGTAATTTGCATACATTTACATACTTTTTAATAGAAGCAATCCCTTTACCTCAGGGATAAACAATTGTCTTAATCAACACAACGTAAAATTCAATTAGCAAATAAGCCAGGCCTGTTAATTGGTTTATTGTAAAACTTCTGAAAAGTACGCTCATCTGCCCATCCTGCTGTCGCAAGAATGTGATCCAGCGGAACTTCCATTTTATTTGCTGCTGAGGTAGCTGCAGCCCTGGTAGAGTGAGATTTGAAAATATCAGTATCCACTCCCGCATCTGATAACATACATTTTATCCGCCTAGAAATGGTTTGCACCGTTACCCTTTTGTGTGGCTTTTTATAACTTATGAATGCAGCTTGTTCATTACCTCGAAGGTTTTTTGTAACCTCGATGTATCTCTTCACATATGTAACCACACACAACCTCCGATCTGGTGGATACGCCAAAAGCTCTAGTTTGTATCCAAAAACACATGACCTTCTTTGCTTTATCAATTAATCTATGTAAAATACTTTTTTGTTGGATATAACTGCGTTATCCAGTTGAAGTTTCTGCAAAGACTGAACTCTTTGTGCTGAGACAAGAGCCATAAGCATTACCAATTTGTGAGTGAGCTGGGCCAAAGATAAAGATGCGGCTGGTGCCAAATTGCGAAGCAGCCTTAACACTACCTTAACATTCCATACCTCATGATATCTAGGCCTTGGAGGGTTCCTGTTAAAAACACCTTTCATGAATTTAGATACTAATGGTTGAGTGCCAACAGTTTGATGTCCAGAACTAAATATGATGATAAGGCACTATGAGCACTGTAACTTAACTCTTTTTCAAAATATAAAAGCTGAAAGAAACTCCAACACATCGGCTATATTCACCGTAAAGTAATTTATATGTGCTTCCTCACAAAACTTCTCCCATTGTTTGATGTATGAGTAGTACTGCTTCCTTGTGCCACCTCGCCAAGCTGCAGTTATTACGTCAACTGTCCTGTTGGATAGTCATAGCCCCTCGAAAGGCCTTCTTAAATTCTGCAAATTAATAAGTCAATGCGATCATGCAATGGATGAGGTTCCCGAGTGACAGGCTGAATTAACATATGTTTATGTCTGTAAACCACCATGGCAGGTTCCTTCAATAGTACTTTTAATAATGGAAACCATGGTTGAGTAGGCCAGTTAGGAGCTACTAAAATGGCTGATGCCTTGTCTTGAATTGTCTTCTGCAAGCATCTCCCAATAAGGCAGAATGAAGGCATCAAAACATTGAATATTGCCTGATTCAGCATCCATTCAGTGTGTTCATTGAACTTCCACGATTTAGCATCTGCTACTATATTGTATCTGCCCGGCAAATGAGCAGCTGATACCCAAATGCTTCTATCTAGACACCAAGCCCAAATAGCTTTTGCCAGAGCATCACTTGATAGTGATCTACAACCACCCATATGATTTACATATGCCACTGCTGTCAAGTTATCCAATTGTAACCTAATATGTACACCATGCACCTTTCCACAATATGCTTTCAAGGCATGAAATGCTGCTAACATTTCCAAATAATTTATGCCATATTTTTGACCAAGGCGTAACTCTTCCTTGTTCCACCTACCACCACAACTAGAGATGGTGTTAGTTGCACCCCATCCTAGTCCACTAGCATCACTTTGCAGTGTTGGTGTGGGTTTACTAGGTAGAAAGCCACCAGAACAACTATGAATATTTGCAATTCACCATTGTAATTCAGATTTTGACTCTGTCAACAACTTCATAGGTCTGTCAAAATGACCTTTGTGGAGTCTTAGTGCCTGATCCTTTTCATGCTCCAGATTTCGATAATGCATGGGCTCATAACTTGTGGCTGGGAAGGCAGCTACTATCTTGCCTAAGACCCTCGCAACCTGGTGGATAGAAAGCTTCTCATTAATCAGTTGAGCTGAACAAGCCTCTACCAAATTCATTTTTTTCTCCATGGGCAGGGTCATGGACATCTCTGCCGAATTGCTGACAAACCCTAATTAAGAAATAGATTTTGTCGGTATCAACCTGGATTTTGCTGGATGAATGAGAAATCCCAATTTCTCAAGGATTAATTTGGCAGCTGAAACAGCAAGCTTTGCGAGATGTAACCTCTTCCCGACTATGAGAATGTTATCTATATACCCAATAATAATATGCCGTTCAGCTCTGAGTAGAGCTAGCACTGGTTTAAGAATTTTTGTAAATAGCCTAGGGGCTGAGCTCAAATCATGGGGTAAAACTTTAAATTGCCACAACTGACCCAGCCAGATAAACTTTAGATATTTCCTGTGATTCTTATGAATAGGAACCGACTAATATGCATCCTTGAGATCTATGGATGCCATAAAACAATGCTCAGTAATCAGCTGTTTTGTTGTGTGAAAAATTTCAATCTTAAAGTGTTGATACTGCACATAAGAGTTTAAATTAGCGAAATCAAGAATGATACAGCATCCTCCATTTTTCTTTTCCCTTGAGAAAATGTTAGAGATATATTCCTCTGTCTCATGGACTGACTGCTCAATCACTCCTTTTTTATGCAATGCCTCTATCTCTGCTTGCATATCCAAAGTTTCCTTTTTGGATCGAATACACACCGGTCTCGGCATGTCTTGTCGAGGAGGAAACTTGTCAGCCAAGAACTCAATTTTGTAACCCGTTATGCTATGCAGTATAAACGGATCAGAGGTTATCTGTTGCCATTCGTTTAAAAATAACTTAAATCTGCCACTGACTCGAAATTCCTCCGCACACCCCATGTGACTGATGGATGAACATCCACCTACCTCAATGGTCATAGGTGGTTTATCACGAGAGCCAGCAGACCCTAGATTTTGTTTGGTCTCCTTCCTTTTGCTCTGATATCTTGACCTGCTGGGAACTGAGCCTGAACGTACGGTGTGCGCATCTTCCAAGATGGACGAGATGGGCCTTGGCCGAAAAAAGACCTCTGACTGGGCCTAAATTGAGTAGGCCTTGTACTTCAACCCGCCTCAGCGAAACGATTCCTGCTGCTTGTCATATAGGGGTGATATCACCGGAGTACTGGAGCCTTACCCATATAGGATGTTTTAACCATACCTGCAGCAGCCATCAATTCGTCCTGCAAGTCTTTGACTTGCTTACATAAATCTTCTCCGAAGAGATATTTAGCAGGCGGCACATTACTAGCCCTGCATAAGTGTGCAAATTTAGGATTTATTTCGGGCCTGATGGCATCATTACGGAAGCAGTTTATCTCAAAATGAGTATTACATAACAGTGCCATCGCATCCTGATGTACATCCGAAAGCTGAGCCCCATCTACTGACCTAGCAAAGGCCGTAATACCTCCAGATAGTAGTCTCAGGATTCGTTGTAATTTTAGCTCTTTTGACTTTGTTCTGCCCCTGAGATTCTCCCAAATGGTAACATTGACTTTCGGGACATCCAAAGTCTTGCAGTTTTCCAGGCTGGGATATTTTCCAACCGCATCCAGCATAACCTCCTCCTTCAGCTGATGAGACGTTAAATAGCTGATGCTGCTGGCCAGTTCTTCCTGTAGTGGCTCACCTGTCCCCGAGGGGATGGCAAATTTTGAGGCAAGAGCAGGTAGCTCTTCCTTATGATGCGCCTGCCGCATATCATCGATTAAATCATGGGATCCACATATCTTACTGATATCCCCATAATCTGAGTCACCTCTGTAATACTCTCCGATACTCCCCTCATCAGAGTGGGAGATATACTGCAACCCTGAGCCAGGTGTTGCTACAGGCATTTGGCTGGGGCCGCCTGTTAATGCCTCCTGAGCATGGAGCATATTTTGTTCCATCATTTATTCAATGAGCCCTTCTAGCTTAGATAGCCGGCATACAACATATTCCATAGATGTTGGGACAGTATCTTCCTGTCCTGAATAGTCGGATTGGACATTTCTTATTGATTTAGCTTTGGCTTTGCCCCAACTCAGGGTTGCCAAGCTGCTCCCTCTTGGAGCTGAATCGGAGCTTGCTGTGCAGACCGCAGCTGCCAGCATCTCCGAGAGTAGAAACGGACGGCCGTCGGCTTTTTCCACTGCTGCGGTCCTCTGCCGCTGCTTTCTCAGCAGCCCGTTTCCCTTTCGCTCTAGGTTTTTCTATCGCGACAAACCTAGGCCAACGTCGGAATTAGTTTACATTTGTACTCACCCATTGGCTTTTAAACCTTACCAGTGGGGAGACCGACGTTCATCTTCAACCAAAGCTCGAGCCATGCGTGGACGTATTGACATGCATGTGGGCTGGCGGGCTCTTCACGTAGTCACTCACGTGACTTCGATATAAAATTACTGGTTGAAGTGGATTAGGTTTTCAAACAAAATTACATTCTATCGCTGTCTTCATTGTTCTCCTCTGGATGAATCTAAACGTTCTTTTATTTACTCCCTACTTTTCTAATATCTTGATCTTTAACTCTGAGAAGCCTGTGAAGATTATGAGTGATAACAAATCAATAGCTGGTTATGTTGTGTTCTTTTTTTTTATACTGGTGCGGATTGTGATTACAGAGGGACAGTGCTTGTTGTGTTCCTGCAATACCTAGCCCCAGTCTACAATAGTCCTGATTTTAAGTTCTGTTTATATAGATTGGGTGCAGTCTGGTGCCAGGTCTCAATTCCAAAACAATGGAATTATAGACCAGTCAGCCTGACATCGGTGGTGGGGAAGTTGCTGGAGTCAATTATAAAAGATGAAATAGTGGCACATTTGGAGAGCAATAACAGGATTAGTCCAAGTCAACATGGATTTATGAAGGGGAAATCATGCTTGACTAATCTTCTGGAATTTTTTGAGGATGTAACAATGAAAATGGACAAGGGAGAGCCAGTGGATGTAGTGTACCTGGACTTTCAGAAGGTATTTGATAAGGTCCCACATAGGAGATTAATGGGCAAAATTAGGGCACATGGTATTGGTGGTAGAGTGCTGACATGGATAGAAAATTGGTTGGCAGACAGGAAACAACGCGTAGGGATTTACGGGTCCCTTTCAGAATGGCAGGCAGTGACTAGTGAGGTACCACAAGGCTCGGTGCTGCGACCGCAGCTATTTACAATATACATTAATGATTTAGATGAAGGGATTAAAAGCAACATTAGCAAATTTGCAGATGACACAAAGCAGGGTGGCAGTATGAACTGTGAGAAGGATGCTATGAAGATGCAGGGTGACTCGGACAGATTGGGTGAGTGGGCAGATGCATGGCAGATGCAGATTAATTTGGATAAATGTGAGGTTATCAATTTTGGTGGCAAAAACAGGAAAGCAGAATATTATCTGATGTCAGAGTATGAAAAGGAGAGGTGCACCCGGTATATTGTGTGCAGTTCTGGTGTCCAAATTTGAAGAAGTACATTCTTGCTATTGAGGGAATGCAGCATAGGTTCACAAGGTTAATTCCAGGCGTGTACTCATCATAGCCCCTTATGGTGGTGAATTTCAAAATTTCATCATGGTGAAGACATTTCTTCTCACCACGGTCGTGAATGACTGATGCCTGATGTAAAGGCTGCTGCTCCAGATCCTAAACATCCCAGCAAAAGGACATGTACTGTACATCCCCTATGAAGTTCTGCAAGAATTGTCTACGTATGTTTCAATTAGATCATTTTTGAAACTCAGGAAGTGTACGGGGTTTACTTAAACTCTCTTCATGTGCCGGGTTCAATATTCCCATGAATAAAAACTTGATGAAGCTTTACAAAACATACATTGTTGTTAAGCTGGAAAGAGTTCAGGGGAGATCTATGAGGGTGCTGCCAGAACTTGCGGGCTTGAGCTATAGGGCGAGGTTGAGCAAGCGAGGACTTCCTTGGAGAGCAGGAGGATGAGGGGTGACCTTATATAAGATCATAAGGGCAATAGATAGGGTAAATCCACAGAGTATTATACCAAGAGTTGGGGAATCAAGAAACAGAGGCCATAAATTTAAGGTGAGAGGGAAAAGATTTAATAAGAACCTGAAGGGTAACGTTTTCACATCGAGGGTGGTGGGTATATGGAATGAGCTGCCAGAGAAAATAGTTGAGGCAAATACCACATCAACATTTGGACATGTACATGGATAGGAAAGGTTTAGTGGGACATGGGCCTAACACGGGCAGATGAGAATAATGTATCTTCGTCAGCAGGGGCAAGTTGGGCTGAAGGGCACTTTTCCAAGCTCTATGACTATTACTTCCTCTATGGTAAGTATTTCCTTCCTTAGCTTGGGACAGCTGTGCTTGTCACGGTATTCCAGATGTGGCCTCCCAGGCCCCATGAGAGCATGTACTCATATCTTCTTGCAATCAATTGTTTGCAGTAGAAGCCTGTTAACATTCAGTGAGGTCCTCCTTCTGTCCAGTTGCATTGTTACTGGTAGAGTGTTCTGCAGACAGAATATCGCAGTCATACCTCAAGTGAATGAACGAATGAATGGATGAATGAAATAATGAATGGCACTTTATTGTCACTTGTGACGCGTCACAGTGATATTCTTTGTTTTGCATCCCCAAGGTATGCAAAGAGTCACCACATAAAGGGCACCTAGTTACAAAGAATCCTATGCCAGGTCCTCATTTGTCCTCCCACCACCCCCCTCCCTCCCCCCCCACTCACAATGGTTCCCCCAAGTTGGGTGCTCCTTTGTTCTCCCCCCGCCCTTCACAATCACACAATACCAATCATACTTTATTAGCCAAGTATGTTTTGCAACATACAAGGAATTTCATTTGCCAAGTCAGTCATACAAATAAAAAGCAACAGAACACACAAAACACATTTTAACATAAACATCCACCACAGTGACTCCTCCACATTCCTCTCTGCGATGGAAGGCGAAAAAAAAAAGTTCAACCTCTTCCCTTTGCTCTCCCACGGTCGGGGGCCTCGAGCCCTCCATTGATGGGATGAACTTGACTCCCGTAGCCAGCGGCGGGCCCCCCGCGTCGAGGTAATCAGCTCCTGCATCAGGGGGATGTCAACTCCCCCGTGCCGGATGATCGAACCCCGCATCGGGGCTTGTCGAACGGCGGTTCACCCACGTCCTTTAGATAGGGGAATGAAAGCAAATTTCTGGTTAATGACCAGACCTTCACAGGTGTCTGTAGACGTTTTGGCTGTTGGGATTTCATGAGCAGGCAATTACCTTAGACTTTGTTTTAGACTTTAGAGATACAGGGCGGAAACAGGTTCTTTGGCCCATCAAGTCCATGCCAAGCAGCAATCCCCCTTGACACCAACACTGTCCTGCACACAGGGATAATTTTACACTTTTACCAAAGCCATTTAACTTGTAAATCTGCACGTCTTTGGAATGTGGTATGAAACTGGAGCTCCTGCAGAAAATCCGTGTGAAAACCCAAAAGGGCAACGCACAAACTCCACTCAAACAGCGCCCATAGTTAGGATCGAATCCGGGTCACAGACTTTTCTGACCACTCTTGTGCTTAAATATCTCATAAATATTTCTACATCAGAAACAGGCCTAGAATGGTCCATTTTACCTCATTATTGTGGTTCTACTTGCCCAGCTTCTTCCGCAAAGTCAGGTCAGGCCTGAGTGACACAAATTAACTGGAAATTCTTTTTTTGTTTTCAGCCAGTCTTTATCATGTTCAGTAGCTTTAGAGTTGCTGCCTTACATCAGCAGAGATTCGGGTTTGATCCTGACTATGAGTACTGTCTTAACGGAGTTTATATGTTCTTCCCATCAGGGGCGGAAAACCCGGGGGGGCCAGAGGGGACACGTCCCCCCCATGTTTTGAAAGGTGGGGGACATCCCCCCCAAGTTTTTGTGATCCCGATTTAAAAATCTCCGCTTTTAGCGCTGGATTGAGCCTCCGAAGCCTCGCGCATGTGTGCGTGAGTGTGCGCATGTGTGCATGGCTGCCAAAATATTGTGTCCCCTGTCCCCTCCATGTTTTGATAGCGAGTTCCGCTCTTGCTTCCCATGACCTGCGTGGGTTTTCGCCGGGAGCTCCGGTTTCCTCCCACACTAAACTTGTAGAAACCCAGTCTAAAGACTGTTGAGTCTGAAGAAAGGTCTCGACCCGAAACGATACCCACTCCTTCTCTTTAGAGATGCTGCCTGTACCGCAGAGTTACTCCAGCATTTTGTGTCTATATCTGGTTTGTAGGCTAATTGGCTTGGTAAATTGGTAAATTGTCCCTAATGTGTGTAGGATAGTGTTAGTGTGTGGGGTCGCTGGTTGGCATGGACTCGGTGGGCCAAAGGACCTGTTTCCGCGCTGTATCTCTAAATTAAACTAAACTAAACTAAACTAAACAGAGACAAATAAAAATTAAAGCAATTACTAAAGCAAAAAAATAGGGTTCTTCATCCTTCAGGATCTCATCATTATGACTAATAATCCATCAGTTTTTGGAAGATCAAACAGTCCAAGCAATAGAACAATCTATTTTAATCCAATGTAGTGCCAGTCAGGCCATTTTACATATTGACTCTGCTAGATGCTTTATTTGCCTTAACATACTTGCATTTTCTTTTATTATAATGATGCATAAAATTGCTCTGTACATTTTATATTAAGGTTGTCAGCAAATATACCAATTCAAGGCAATAAATATGGATTTTAACATGAATACAGGAATTAAATATGTGAAATGAATCTAATATTTACACTGTAGAATCAAATCTAAACTCTTCTTATGACCTGAAAGATTGGACTGCAAATGTATACACAGGATGTGATGAATAACAGCTTCACCTAGCTGTGATGAGAGGTATCTCTGCGTCAATTCTCATCCCATATCCTCAATCCCATTGCTGATGTACAATGACACTATATCTAACTTGTCAATAATGATCAATGGAGGCAAACAGAATATATACATACAAGATTCCAGCTGTAACTTAAGTATGGTTGACAAAGTAAAGAAAAATATAATGATTGACAATAAATATTTGTAATTAATCAAGAGACAAGAGTCAAGAGTGTTTTTTGTCATGTCCCAGACAGTTCAATGAAATTCTTACTTGCTGCAGCACAACAGAATATGTAAACATTGTATTCTGTAAACAGTATAATAAACAAGGAAATAAAGTTCAGTGTATATATATATATATATATATATATATATATATATATATATATATATATACATACACATACATATACACACATACACACACATAAACATATAAACAAACAAACTATATTTAAAAAAAGTAGAATGATTCGAAAGTAAATCAAATTATATTCAAGTCAAGTCAAGTCAAGTCAAGTTTATTCGTCACATACACATACGAGATGTGCAGTGAAATGAAAAGTGGCAATGCTCGCGGACTTTGTGCAAAAAGGCAAACAAACAAACAACCAAACAAACTATAAACACAATCATAAACACACACATATTCTTTTACATATTAAATATTGTGGGCGGAAGGAAAAACGTTCTGTAAAGTTAGTCCCTGGTGAGATAGGAGTTTACAGTCTGAATGGCCTCTGGGAAGAAACTCCTTCTCAACCTCTCCAAAGGAAATATATTAAATATTAAATAGAAAACAAAAATTGTTGTCATTTTCTCAAACGATAAGCATCATTGTAGTCTCATGAAAATGCTTGGGGGATGGGTTAATGACCAATATCCATCACATTTCCCCAAGAGCAATTTTACCAAACTTTCTCTCAGGCTAACACCTGGAAATACTCCAATCAGTTCTTCCAGTTATACCAAGTCTGCTATGTATCTGCTCTGATGATAAAGGTTTCTGTACAGGTGCCTCTAAAATGTATTTTTCCTTAACCTTTGTTTGTTTTCTACCAGAATTGGAATTATTTGCTGTCTTATCTATTCCCTATGCCTCCGTTCTCCTACCAGCAAGAGCAAGTATAGAGTTCGCTTGGTCCTTACCTTCCACCCCATTAACTATTGCCTTTAAAAAGTCAGGCTTCATAATCTCCACCTTCTTCAATGGCATTCATAAGGACATAAGTGATAGGAGAAGAATTAGGCCATTCGGCCCATCAAGTCTACTCCGCCATTCAATCATGGCTGGTCTATCTCTCCCTCCTAACTCAATTCTCCTGCCTTCTCCCCATAACACCTGCACTAATCAAGAATCTATCTATCTCTGCCTTAAAAATATCCATGGACACGGCTTCCATAGCCTTCTGTGGCAAAGAATTCCACAGATTCACCACCCTCTGACTAAAGAAATTTCCCCTCATCTCAATAGACAATAGATAATAGACAATAGCCAATAGACAATAGAAAATAGCCAATAGACAATAGACAATAGACAATAGAGAGGAGTAGGCCATTCAGCCCTTCGAGCCAGTACCACCATTCAATGTGATCATGGCTGATCATCCACAATCAGTACCCTGTTCCTGCCTTCTCCCCATATGTCCTTCCTAAAAGAATGTCCTTTAATTCTGAGGCTATGACCTCTAATCCTAGACTCTCTCTCCAGTGGAAATATCCTCTCTACATCCACTCTCCTATCAGAATTCTGAAGGAATCATTCCCTTTGAGTTTCATTACTCTCTTAATCCATCTCCTATAATCACTCTCCATCTCACAAGACTTTGTTGTGCAATAACAGGAGAAGTAATAACTTTCTTTAACTTTCTTTCCCCATTGTCCAGGCATCCAAACCACTATTTAAGATGAATCATTAATGTATTTAAACTTCCTCCAATAAGGTTTATTGCATTTGATGCTGATATCATAGTCATTTCTTCACTGGAAGAACCAAACACAGATTGTGCTCACACTTTATGGAAGTACATAATTTGCAGGGTGAAACTGAGCCTTTCAGTTGAGTTATCCATCTCACTCACACTCTGACCTATTCCTCTATTGTCACTTATTCAATGATGGCCAGTGTAGGCATGAGGAACAGCACCTCATCCTCTCACTGTTTTGACGTCCTGCATTAACATTGTCATCTATTGTACTTTTAGCACCTTGCCTACTTGATAAATCAACCAAATATTTGCATTATTTTCCCCCTTTGGATGTTTTGCAGTTGCATTTTAAAATATTAATTGTTTCACTTTTATTGCTTCTGTGGTAGGATGTTTGTTGAATTCAAGTTAAGTAAACAGTAGTTCTCTCAGAACCATGTCTTCCAATGAAGAACAAGTTGAAGGGTCTGAAGAAGGGTCCCGATCTGACACCTCACCTATCCTTTCTCTCCAGAGATGCTGCCTGACCCACAAAGTTACTCCAGCACTTTGTGTCTATCCTTCAACTGATGTTATGTTAAACATTTATTTGGACTTTTATAGTAATTTACTAGACTAAGTTGGGTCCCATGTTCACACGGGAGGGCTGGTCCCCCAACACAATATTATTCCTCTCCACCAATTCCAATATTGGTGGCCAGTGGGGGGGGGGGGGGGGGCTTTCTGGATCACGAGTGTGGGTATTGTGGGCTGAAGGGACTGGTTTCGAGAGGGCTAGTATGGATATTGTGGGTCAAATGGATTCTTGGGGTGACAGATCAGTCGCTCAAGCCTGATGTGCTGGCAGCTCACTCACGGCTGGTGGGCTACCAGTTAACGCACGGCTATTTCTTGAAATTCCATTTCAAGCAGGGTGCAAGGCCACCAAATTCAAGTGCAGTTTCTTACCACTTCAAGCAGGGTGCACGGCCACCAAATTCAATTGCAGTTTCATACCACTTCAAGCAGGGTGCAAGGCAACTAAATTCAGGTGCAGTTTCTTACCACTTCAAGCAGGGTAGAAGGCCACCGAATTCAAGTGCAGTTTCCTACCACTTCAAGCAGGGTGCAAGGCCACCAAATTCAAGTACAGTTTCCGACCACTTCAAGCAGGGTGCAGGACCACCAAATTCAAGTGCAGCTTCATGCCACTTCAAGCAGGGTGCAAGGCCACCAAATGCTAATGCTGTTTAATGTCATTTCAAGCAGGGTGCAAGGCCACTTAATATAAAGTGTCGTTTCATACAACTTCAAGCAGGATGCAAGACAACCAAATTTAAGTGCAGTTTCATAGTATTGCAAGCAGGGTTCAAAGCCACCAATTTCAAGTGCAGTTTCATACCATTTCATGCAGGGTGCAAGGCCACCAAATTCAAATGCAGTTTCATACCATTTCATGCAGGGTGCAAGGCCACCACATTCAAATGCAGTTTCATACCATTTCAAGCAGGGTGAAACCACCATAAAACCATACAAAACACCACATAAACACCACACTCACAGTTCAGCAGACATTCAATGTGTTCAGTTGATTCACAGATCAGACAGTCGTGACCTCTCCCTCCCCATCTTGCAGGGACTGAGCCACACCCACACTTCCATGTTTTATAATCCCTCCCCCCATCCACCAGAAGGGGCATGGCCTTCAAGGCGTGATTGACAGGAAAGAGATTCTCAACATTTTTTTAAACAGTAATAATACTTTTATTTTTCATTGATGGGAAGAATCCTCTGCACCTGATGAGTGGAGGGGGGCTGAGTAAGATGGCCAAAAATCACAGCCGTTAGTGGTAGCGTTTTATCCAAAATCAATAAACAGTGCAAACAGGAAGTTGTCAAGTTACCACTAACAACCATTTGCAGTGCAGCATTTCAAAGCAGTTACCACCACCTACAACCATTTGCAGTGCAGCATTTCAAAGCAGTCACCACCACCAACAACCATTTGCAGTGCACCATTTCAAAGTTGTCACCACCACCAACAGCCATTTGCAGTGCAGCATTTCAAAGCAGTCACCACCACCAACAACCATTTGCAGTGCAGCATTTCAAAGCAGTCACCACCACCACCAACCATTTGCAGTGCAGCATTTCAAAGCAGTCACCACCACCAACAACCATTTGAAATGCAGCATTTCAAAGCAGTCACCACCACAAACAACCATTTGCAGTGCAGCATTTCAAAGCAGTTACCACCACCAACAACCATTTGCAGTGCAGCATTTCAAAGCAACCACATTTTCATTTTCAAACCACATTAAGGGCACTCACAGTTGAGTAGACATGTTTTCAGTGTTATTCACAGCTCAGAGGGTCGTGACCCTCTTGCTTCCTCTATCTTGCAGAGACTGAGTGAGGCACATCTGGGTTTTATAGTCCCTCCCATCTCCAACCAGCAGGGGCAGCAGAGAGAATGTCAAAAATGTTAAAACATTAATAACTCTTTTATTTTTAATTGATGGGAAAAATCCTCTTGGTCTGTGCAGCGGAGGGGGACTCTGAGTAAGATGGGCAAAAATCCCAGCCGTAATTGGCAGCGTTTTTTCAAAAATCATGAAATAGAAGAACAGGAAGTGGTCAAGATCTTACTTTTAGTAATATAGATACAGTGGTCACATCATCAAAAAGTGCTTTCACCATGTGCTTTCCCTTTTGCATTTCTCATCTTGATGCAACTTTCCTGTCAAGTGTTTCATTATATGATTTGGTTGGCAACCATCACCATCACAGAGCAGAAGGTTGCAACTTCATTATGTTGAAATCCTCCTCCACTCTGGCTCCACTCTGAAATGCTATAATTGATCAAATGCTGTCTTGTTGCTGGATATTACAATACAATACAATACAATACAATTTATTGTCATTTGAGCCTCAGTGAGGCTCAAACGAAATTCTGTTTCCACAGCCACACAAACAAAGACAATTTCCTAGACATACACACAATTTAATTCACACAAACATCCATCACAGTGGACCCACTGTGATGGAAGGCAAAGTATTTTCTCTCCCCTGTTCTCCATGTCTCTCACGATGTCCAAGCCCCAGGCGGGCGATGATAAGTCCCACGGCCATTTTAGGCCATGCCGGGCGATTTACGACCCCGCTCCTGGTCTAAATGTCACAAAGTTGGAGCCCCCGGCGGGCGCTGGAATGTCGCATGGCCATGAAGCCGTGCTGGGCGATGTACGACCCCGCTCCGGGTTGTTCCAACCCCGCGACACGGGCTGGAGAAGTCGCGTTGTGGGAGCTCCGGGAAGCGGTCTCTCTCTCCCCCCGGACCCACGAGCTCCCGATGTCCCAGTCCACCGGACCTGCGGCTGCGGCGCTGGAGCCTCCGAGCCCCAAGAGTTGAGTCGCAGCAGCGAGTCACCACCGCTCCCCACGCACCGAGGCCGGCCAGATGGTGAGTAGTCCGTAGCTCCGCAGTCTCCCGAGCCCCCGGGTCGTTCAGGTTGGAGGCCGCTCCACGGTCCTACTTCATCAGACTGTTCCAAAGTGAGGTCATTTTATTCAGTTATTGTCCTTTCTGTTTGCAATTTTGTGCTTCTTGAAGCTCTTTATGTATTGAAGCTCATCTCAGAGCTCACCTCAGAGTTTCAAAAGAGCATCCAAATGAAGCTGCTTTTGTCTGTGAGCAAGAGAGAAACGGGGAGAGTTTAACATCCATTTATTGCTTTGCCACCAACTAAAGGTTGTATTTTGCATAATCCCAAGGAATTACTCTCAAAGGGCCTGTGGTCCATAGCCATATAGACCAATAGCCTTAATATACTTATTCATAAATTCCTTTGAACAGAGTTTCCCTGTGGATTATTGAATTTATGGAATAGATTATTTCAACTCAAAACGTTCATAGTGTACTTGTTGTTAGTACTTAGTGTATTTGAGTCATTTAATGAGTATTGTGCAGGGCTATTAATACATCACACTGTTCATAGTCTCCTTAGTGTACTGGACTAATTTAGAAACATAGAAAAATAGAAAAGTAGGTGCAGGAATAGGCCATTCGGCCCTTCGAGCCAGCACCGCCATTCAATATGATCATGACTGATCATCTAAAATCAGTTTCCGTTCCTGCTTTTTCCCCATATCCTTTAATTCCTTTAGCCCTAAGAGCTAAATCTAACTCTCTCTTGAATACACCCAATGAATTGGCCTCCACTGCCTTCTGTGGCAGAGAATTCCACAGATTCACAACTCTCTGGGTGAATAAGTTTTTCCTCATCTCAGTCCTAAATGGCCTACCCCTTATTCTTAAACTGAGTTCTGGACTCCCCCAACATCGGGAACATTTCTTCCTGCATCTAGCCTGTCCAATCCTTTAAGAATTTTATATGTTTCTATCAGATCCCTTCTCATCCTAAATTCCAGTGAATACAAGCCCAGTCGACGCATTATTTCAGCATATGTCAGTCCCGCCATCCCAGGAATTAACTTGCTGAACCTATGCTGCACTCCCTCAAGGGCAATAATGTCCTTCCTCAAATTAGGAGCCCAGAATTGCACACAATACTCAAGGTGCAGTCTCGCCAGGGCCCTGTACAACTGCAGAAGAACCTCCTTGCTCCTAAACTCAAATCTCTTGCAATGAAGGCCAACATGCCATTAGCTTTCTTCACTGCCGGATGTACCTGCATGCTTACTTTCAGTGACTGATGTACAAACACACCTAGGTCTCGTTGCACCTCCCCTTTTCCTAATCTGACACCATTCAGATAAAAATCTGCCTCATGTTTATCCACATTATACTGAATCTGCCCACTCACCCAACCTATCCAAGTCACCCTGCAGCCTCATAGCACCCTCCTCGCAGCTCACAATGCCACCCAGCTTTGTGTCATCTGCAAACTTGGAGATGTATTTAATGTGTATTGGCAGGAATAATCATACATCATCATTATATAATTTTTCTCTCTTACTGTTAGTTACCACATTTAGATATTAGGTCTTGTAGAGTAAAGTCCTTGCCTATTTTGTTTTTTTGCCTTAGAGACCTACTGTTTGCAATTGAGATGCATTATGGAAGTTACAATTCCTTCTGCATAATGGTAGAACCTGCAGTAAATACACTGAAGGAGAAATGGTCAGGTTATAGCCATTTCCATTTGGAAATCACAGCCCGCAGCACAATACTAAAAATGCAAAACAGCAATGATAATTATGAATGAATTATGTCCTCCTACATGAGCTCTATCTTCATCACTGCTAAATGAGAATTTGCAAAATCATTGGTGGTAAGGTCACATGAGTGAAATTTTACAGAGACTATCTTACAATATTTACCACTCTTGAGAATGACTATCCTTCATTTAAAGATGTTGCCACATTGAGACCAGATCACTAATTGTTGAATGTAACCACTATGGTAATCGGTTGTACAGAAATAGCCAATTGACATTTTTTTCCAGGAAATTTGTGAGACGACAATGAGTGACTGCAAGGAGCAGTTGAAAGTCTTCTTAAATAATGAGAACCAGATTTGCAAAGATATCGGCATACAGGTTAAACTCCTTGAGATACAAAAGTTGTGGTGTCAGGGCCAAATGAAGACTGCTGCAAGAACATAGGGCAGTACAACAGGAGCTTCGGCCCAAAATGTCTGCGCCGAACACGATGCCAAGACCAACCCTTAATACAAAATTTGCCCCACACATCTCTGTAAACTTTTCTCCTCTCACCTTAAACAAATGCCTTCTAGTTTTTGCTCCTGGGAATAAAAGTCTGACTGTCTATCTTATCTATGTCTCTAATAATTTTCTACGCTTTTATCAGGGCTCCCTGTAACCCCAACCATTCCAGAGAAAACAATTCAAGTCTGTCCAACTGTTCCCTGTAGCTAATAACCATTAATCCAGGCAGTATTCTGGTAAACCTCCTCTACACACATTCCAAAGCTGCCACATCCTCCCTGTATAACCAGTGATAAATTAGCCACAATAATAATCATTTATTTTACATGGAACACCTCAGTGGTGCAACTAGATGAGTTCTTGCCTCGAAACCCTTGTTCAATCCTGATCTTGGATGCTATCTATGCGGCGTTAACACATTACCTCTGTGGCAGAATTGGTTCCCTGTGGAACTCTGGTTTCCTTCGACATCCCCCAAATATATATGAGCTGGCTACTACTATAAGTTGTTCCTTTTGTGAATTTGAGAGATAGAATCTGTGGGGAGAGAGTTGATCAGAGTATAGGGAGAATCAAAGTGGTTTTGCTTTTGGAGTAGTGCAAAACATGATGCTTGATATCGGCACAGCAGAGCAGAGCAGAGATAGATAGAGCAGTGACTAGTGGGGTACCGCAAGGCTCAGTGCTGGGACCCCAGCTATTTACAATATATATTAATGATTTGGACGAGGGAATTGAATGCAACATCTCCAAGTTTGCGGATGACACAAAGCTGGGGGGCAGTGTTAGCTGTGAGGAGGATGCTAGGAGCCTGCAAAGTGACTTGGATAGGGCAAATGCATGGCAGATGCAGTATAATGTGGATAAATGTGAGGTTATCCACTTTGGTGGCAAAAACAGGAAAGTAGACTGTTATCTGAATGTGGCCGATTAGGAAATGGGGAGATGCAATGAGACCTGGGTGTCATGGTACACCAGTCATTGAAAGTAGGCATGCAGGTGCAGCAGGCAGTGAAGAAAGCAAATGGTATGTTAGCATTCTTAGCAAAAGGATTTGAGTATAGGAGTAGGGAGGTTCTACTGCAGTTGTACAGGGTCTTGGTGAGACCACACCTGGGGTATTGCGTACAGTTTTGGTCTACTAATCTGAGGAAAGACATTCTTGCCATAGAGGGAGTACAGAGAAGGTTCACCAGACTGATTCCTGGGATGTCAGGACTTTCCTATGAAGAAAGACTGGATAGACTTGGCTTGTACTCGCTAGAATTTAGAAGATTGAGGGGGGATCCTATAGAAACTTACAAAATTCTTTAGGGGTTGGACAGGCTAGATGCAGGAAGATTGTTCCCGTTGTTGGGGAAGTCCAGAACAAGGGGTCACAGTTTAATGAAAAGGGGGAAATCGTTTAGGACCGAAATGAGAAAAACATTTTTCACACAGAAAGTGGTGAATCTCTGGAATTCTCTGCCACAGAAGGTAGTTGAGGCCAGTTCATTGGCTATATTTAAGAGGGAGTTAGATGTGGCCCTTGTGGCTAAAGGGATCAGGGGGTATGGAGAGAAGGCAAGTACAGGATACTGAGTTGGATGATCAGCCATGATCATATTGAAAAGCGGTGCAGGCCCGAAGGGCCGAATGGCCTACTCCTGCATCTATTTTCTATGTTTCTATGAGCGTTATGGGGAGAAGGCAGGAGTGGGGTTAGGAGGAAGAGATAGATCAGCCATGATTGAATGGGGGAGTGGACTTGATGGGCCGAATGGCCTAATTCTGCCACTATCACTTGAGACCTAATGACGTTATGGCAGAGGTTTCCATGCTGTGCCTCTCTATACTCTATAAGTGGATGAGAGCAGGAGTGCTCCACCTCACTGTTGGCTCATCATTTCCCCTAACGATGACTTTCTGCACCACGGCCCTCATCTGGGCCCTCCAATTTATACCGACACAAACATTTCAAATTATGTCCATGTGAAATTTTGGGAAAATTATGTGGTTTGAAAAATATTGGAATATGCGTCATATGTGATATATTTCATATAACAAATATGAAACATACACTATTATAACCAAACAAAATTGCACGACAATAAGCTGGCAAATTAAAACTCAATTAATGTTTGCTTCCACAGGTTGAACACAAGCTCAGTATGCTTCTCAAGTTTCTAAAGAATCATTGCAATATATTGACATTCATATACTGAAGCAACACAATTTACTTTGTAATTTGTTCCAGCGTGTAAAAAAGATGGAAGATGTGATCTGAAGCTGATCTTTTGGGCTATTCCTTTATTCCATCTTTATTCAATTTTCGGATGTGGATGTCAGGATGAGGGTAGGCGTTAAATGCCCATTTCTAGCTGCCCTTGATAAAGCAATGGCAATGGCCTGTCTTCTTGAATTGTGGCAGCTCGTGCAATGTTGATACTCCCATAATGTTGATGGCTAGGATTTTGATTCAGTAATGATGGAACTTGTATGTCCGTGTCACAGATTGAACATCTATGTTAACCGTTTGAGTGCTTTGCCTTGAATGCTGTTGAACGTTTTGAATGTTGTTGGAGATGCACACATGCAGAGAAGTTGAGTGGATTCCATTGCACTCATCCTGTTACTTTGTAAATGGTGGGAAAGACTTGGAGTCTCAGGGTAAGCCATTTCTACTGGAACACTTTAGTAAACAGGCAGTTCTTATGGCAACTTTTCATATGTCCTCCCACCCCACAAGGTCCACCAAACATCACACTCCCCCTTTCCAGTTTGAACACCTCTATTATTGAATGAGTCGCCTTGGGGGAATACCACGATTGCAACGTTGATTGACAAAGAACCACAGGCAGATCGGCGGGGAGTTCATCTCGCGGAACGTCATCAGGCCATGGGAAGGGCAAGTCAGGCACTCCAGTATCCACACGATTCGGCACCAGGGTGCCCAACTGCTTGGTTCTGGTCAGGTTCTGCCCAGTCTTTGCTGGATGAACGCGGCTTCTTAATTGGTCGACATTGTCCGTCTTGTCCTTGGATGGTGTACATTTTAGTTCGAATGTGAGCCATGATTCTGCCAGTGCACCATTTGCTTTGCTTGGCCATATAATTGCGGTAATATACATAGTCACCAATGTCGAATTTGGACTTGTTCGACTTTGTTGGCTGAGTGTGCGCCGTATAAGAGTTATGGGTCAGGTTCAAAACTGATAGGAAAGAGCGCACTTGATGTCCGAGCATCATCTCCACTGGAGTTCGACCGGTAGTGCAGTTTGGAATGGTTCGTTATTGCTGTAAGAAATTGCGCAATGCCAATCATTTTGATTTCTTTTCAATTCCTACAGCACGTTTCATGGCCTGCTTGAAAACGTCAACGAGCCGCTCTGCCTCACCATTTGAGGGCGGATGAAAAGGTGCTGATGTCAGATGCACGATTGAGTGTTGTTTGCACCAGTCACCGAACATTTGCGAGGCAAGTTGGGGTCCATTGTCGCTTACGATTGTTAAGGGCAATGCACAAATAGTGAACAAATCGTCAATCGCAGAAATGGTTGTTTCGGTGGTTAGATACTTATTCATTTGGATAACATGTGGCCAATTCGAATGGGCATCCATGACGGCCAGCCACATGTCCTCCATGAAGAGTCCGGCAAAGTCTATGTGGATTCGCTGCCATGGTTGGTGGGGGACAGGTCATGTGGAGGTCTTTTCCAGCGGATTCGGCACTGTTTCAGCTCATGGTCCTTGCAGTGGTTGGCTATATCGTTTAGATATTCGGCAACCACTCATGCATGCGGGCAAGCGCTTTCATTCGCACAATTCCAATGTGTGACGTGCAACATTTTCAGAATTTGCGATAACAGCTCCATTGGAATGATCACTCGACAATCGCCAAGCGGAATGCCATCCTTTGAGGAGATTTCCCTTAGCGCATTCTGGAATGAGCGGAATTCCTTGTCCAGCTTGGGACTGTTCGGCCACCCCGAGTGACAAAATGTTGTACCTTCGACAAAATGGGGTCTGTGCTCGTGTAGTTGGCGACCGTCCTTACGGAGACGGGGAAATCGGTGATGACGCATGTGTTGAGCAAGTTCACATCCATTTCAATTTCCCTAATTGCCTTCTGTTTATCGAACATCAGGTTGGGTCCAATCGGTAGATGAGACAGTGCATCGGCCCCGAGCAGCGGCCAGGTGCCCCGAGCCACCGGCACAGCCGCGCACCTTCTGTGAACACGTTTAAGAAATAATTGCAGATTCTGGAAAAATCAAAGGTAGACAAATATGCTGGAGAAACTCAGCGGATGAGACATGCAAGGGTTGCACGAGGCTGCCTCACCCGCTGAGTTTCTACAGCATTTTTGTTTACCTTCTATGAACAAGTGATTTGACGCCTGCCATCCGGGGCGGGATCCATGTGTGCACGTGATAGATGTGGCTCACAGACATGCGTACTGGCCCCTATGCAGAACAAGGTTGCCGACCCCTGACCTAAGAGGTAAATTAGTCAACAGGGAACAGGAACAGAAGAGGTGTTGAGACCAGCATAGATCGACCATAATCAGAGTGAATAGTGGGTGAGACTTAAGTATCCTAGTGGCCAACTCCTGCTCCTATTTTCTTTTGTTCTAGCGAATTAAATTCAAATCATGTCTGTTAATTTGATCACTTCCCCTATGTTTGATTTGCCACATTGAACCATTCTCATAAAACTCATTCCATTTAAGCCACAGCCATTGACACGCTGTATTCTAAGCACTATTTTATTTTATCACGCTGAATAATCACAGCATTCATACATTTATCACATAATATTGTGAAACACAATTTTAGCTTCTCAGCAGCAAGTTCTTCAAAATGTGATTTCTGAACAAGGACTGCATTCTCTCTTCACCTATGCTTCCTCATTATATTTTAGTGAATGCTGTTTTGGTTCAAGCAAAATCTAAGACAGATCTGAGAAGTTAAACGTCATTATACCAACCTCTGCTATTTCCTCTGATAGCTATTCTCGTATACCATCAGCTTCTGTGAAGAAAAAGTTGCCCATCAAGTCATTTTAGATGTTCCCCTTCCATCCTGACACATGCAAGTAAGTCAAATATTTCTTCACCACACTGACCACCTGTGTTGCTGCTTTCAGGGTAGACAAAAGTGCTGGAGAAACTCAGCGGGTGCAGCAGCATCTATGGAGCGATGGAAATAGGCAACGTTTCGGGCCGAAACCCTTCTTCAGACTGATTTGTAAGGTGAGATCACATGGAATCCAAGATGACATAACCAAGTGGATGAATGAATGAATGAATGATACTCTCCTCCGCATAGCGGAACTGGTCCTTACCCTTAATAACTTTTTGTTTGACTCCTCCCAAATACAAGGCGTAGCTATGGGCACGCGCATGGGCCCTAGCTATGCCTGCCTCTTTGTAGAACATCAAACAATCCTTGTTCGAGGCGTACCATGGCCCTATCCCCGAACTCTACCTCCGCTACATTGACGACTGCATTAGTGCTACCTCCTGCACCCACACACAACTCACTGACCATCCATTTTACAACTAACTTCCATCCAGCACTCAAATACACATGGACCATTTCCAACATTTCTATACCATTTCTAGACCTCACTATCTCCATTGCTTGTGATAGACTACTGACTGACATCCACTATAAACCCACTGACTTCCATGGCTATCTGGATTACACTTCTTCCACCCTGCTTCCTGTAAGGACTTCATCCCCTAATCCCAATTCCCCCGGCTACGCCGCATCTGCACCCAGGATGAGGTGTTCCACGCCAGGGCATCGGAGATGTCCTCATTCCTCAGGGAACAGGGGTTCCCCTCTTCCACCATAGATGAGGCTCTCACCAGGGTCTCTTCTATACCCCATGACTCTGCTCTCACTCCCCATCCCCCCATTCGTAACAAGGGCAGGGTCCCCCTTGTCCTCACCTTCCACCCTACGCCGTCACATCCAACAAATAATCCTCCGATATTTTCGTCACCTCCAGCGTGCCACATCTTCCCATCTCCTCCCCTGTCTGCTTTCCACAGAGACCCTCCCTCCGTAACTCCCTGGTCAATTCGTCCCTTCCCACCCGAACAACCCCTCTCCGGGCACTTTCCCTTGCAACCGCAAGAAATGCTACACTTGTCACTTTACCCCCCCCCCCCCCCCACCTTGACTCCATTCAAGGATCCAAGCAGTCATTCCAGGTGCGGCAGAGATTCACCTGCACCTCCTCCAACCTCATCTATTGCATCTGCTGCTCGAGGTGTCAGCTGCTCTACATCGGTGAGGCCAAGCGTAGGTTTGGCGATCGCTTCGCCGAACACCTCCGCTCGGTTCGCATTAACCTACCTGATCTCCAGGTGGCTCAGCACTTCAACTCCCCCTCCCATTCTGAATCCGACCTTTCTGTCCTGGGCCTCCTCCATGGCCAGTGAGGACCACTGTAAAATGGAGGAGCAGCACCTCATATTTCGCTTGGGCAGTTTACACCCCGGCGGTATGAACATTGACTTCTCTAATTTCAGGTAGTCCTTACTTTCTGCTCCCCTTCCCAGCTCTCTCTCAGCCTACTGGCTCCACCTCTTCCTTTCTTCTTCCAATTTCCTTCTGCCTATTTCCTTCGCTCCATAGATGCTGCCTCACCAGCTGAGTTTCTCCAGCATTTTTGTCTACCTTCGATTTTACAACATCTGATGTTGGTTTAAACCAAAGAGAGACACAAAGTGCTGGAGTAACTCAGCGGGACAGGCAGCATCTCTGGAGAGAAGTAATGGGTGACCTTTCTGGTCAAGACCCTTCTTCAGGCTGAAAGTTACGGGAAATATGGTGATTAGGGATAGCCAGCCTGGCCTTGTGAATGGGAGATCTTGTCTCACCTATCTGACTGAGTTTGTTGAACAGGTGATGAAGGAAGTTGACAAGGGCCGGGTGGTAGTATTTGTCTACATGGACTGTAGCCAGTTCTTTGACAAAGTGCCGCAGGGTATGCTGATTTGTAAGGTGAGATCACATGGAATCCAGGATGAGATAGCCAAGTGGATACACCATTGCTTGGTGGAAGGAGACAGGTAGTGGAGGGTGGTGATTCAGATTTGAAGTCCGTGACCAATGGTGTGCCACAGTGATCAGTGTGGTATTGACTGTTGTTTTTCATCTATATTAATGATATGGAGGACAATGTTGTTTACATGGTTAAAAGGTTTGTGGATGACACCAAAGTTGGTGGTGTAGTGGACAATATTTATGGCCATTTAAACTCACAGATAGATCTAGATGAACTGGAGAGATGGCCCTTCTCAGCTCTCCCTCAGCCCTCTGGCTCCACCTCTTCCTTTCTTCTCACCTCCCCCTCCCCCCCCCCCCCCCCCCCCCCCCCCCCTCCCTCACATCAGTCTGAAAAAGGGTTTCAACCTGAAACATTGCCTATTTCCTTCGGTCCATAGATGCTGCCTCACCGCTGAGTTTCTCCAGCATTTTTGTCAATCTGCAGTTCCTTCCTGCTCATATCCCTAATTATTTGTTGACTTTTTAAATGGTGGTAGCTGCTGTTCCTCTATTTCCTTTCCCACCATTGATGTTAAGCTCTCCAGCTTGTCTTGCAACCTTCCTAAATAAAGGCACAACATTTACCTTCCTTCAGTTTTCTGATACCTTATCTATGGTTAAAGTTGATGCAAATATCTCTGTTAGGAACCTTGCAATTTTCGTCTATGCTCAAAGCCTGAGGATTTATCTACCTTAATATGTCTTAAGACCAATTATGTGGTATATTGGAACATATCCACATAACAACATGCGGATATGTTCCAATACATCACAATTCATTTTATTTTATTCTTTAGATTCCATCTCCTCTCCACAAATAATACAGATGTGAAATATTAATTTAACACCTCAACCTTGGCCAATGGCTCCATGCATGGACAATCACATTGAACTTTAAGGGGACCTATTATTCTCCTCGTTATGGTTTTGCTCTTAATATTTCTTAGGATTCTCCTTTCCCTTACCGCCAAAATCTACCTCATGTCCCCTTGTTGCCCTCTGTTCTGCTCACTTAAGTGAACTAAGTTTAAATCAGAAAATTGATAAGTGTTTGTGCCTAATATCAGGCAGAGTGAAAATCAAGAGGCCAGGAAGATGTCAAATGCTGTGATTAAGAACAATTACTTTTCAATAGAATGATAAACAGAAACAGAACATTCTGATCTGATGAGTCAGATGAGATGAAATCACTTCAGGGACTGTGAATCACTCATGACAACTTCTTGCTAAAGTCTATAGAAACAATCATTAAGGCCTTACGAATGATATCGCCGTAATTTAGTAAAATACGAATGACGATAAAGAGGGTAGAAAGGAGAACAGCTCAGTGATTAGATTAACAAGATTCATATTAAAATGGAGGTCAACATCAAAGAAAGTGCTCCAGCAATGAGTGTGGCTGAATTATCACCCAATTGGTCTCTTCAAGGGAATATGATTGTTCATACGTTCATAAGTTCTAGGAGCAGAATTAGGCCATTCGGCCTACCAAGTCTACTCCATCATTCAATCCCAGCTGATCTATCTTTCCAGCTCAACCCCATTCTCCTGCCTTCTCCCAATAACCCCAAACACCTTACTTATCAATAACCTGTCACAATCACAATCACAATCATAATAATACTTTGGAAGACAGAAATGCTGGAGAAACTCAGCGGGTGAGGCAGCATCTATGGAGCGAAGGAAATAGGCAATGTTTCGGGCCAAAACCCTTCTTCAGAATGATGTGAGGGTGGGGGGGGGGGAGGTGGCGGGAAGAAGAAAGGAAGAGGAAGTCCAACCTCATCTATTGCATCCGCTGCTCTCGATGTCAGCTGCTCTACATCGGTGAGACCAAGCATAGGCTTGGCGATCGCTTCGTCGAACACCTCCGCTCGGTTCGCAATAACCAACCTGATCTCCCGGTGGCTCAGCACTTCAACTCCCCCTCCCATTCCAAATCCGACCTTTCTGTCCTCGGCCTCTTCCATGGCCAGAGTGAAGACCACCATAAATTGGAAGAGCAGCACCTCATATTTCGCTTGGGCAGTTTGCACCCCAGCGGTATGAACATTGACTTCTCTAATTTCAGGTAGTCCCTGTTTTCTCCTCCCCTTTTCATCTCTCCCTCATCTCACTGTCTCCGCCTCTTCCTTTCTTCTCCCCCCCCCCATCCTCACATCAGTCTTCCTGCATCTGCAGTTCCTTCTTAAACATAATAATACTTTATTAGCCAAATAAGGTTTTCATTTGCCAAGTCAGTCATACAAATAAAACGCAACGGAACACACAAAATACATTTTAACATAAACGTCCACCACAGTGACTCCTCCACATTCCTCAATTTGATGGAAGGCGAAAAAAAGTTCAAATCTCTTCATTTCATTGTTCTCCCGCAATCGGGGCCCTGGAGCCTTCCGTTGATGGGACGAATTTGACTCCCTTCGCCGGTGGTCAGAAGGATCGGCTCCGATGTTAAGTCCATGCCCCGTGGTAGGGTTCAAGGTCAGTCCGAGGAGGCCTCCATTTCCATCGGTGGTAGGCCGCAGAGCGACCGGAGATGTGATCCGGAAAATAATCGCATCTCCGGCAAGGTAAGAAACTGAAAAAAGTTTCCCCTGACCCCTCCCCCCACATAAAACAAACCGGATAACATTTACACAAGCTTTCAACACACGCTAAAGATTTAAAAAATGACCCAAAAAACGGACAGACTGTTGGCAGGGCTGCCAATCGAGTGGCGTCCCTGGTGGTATCCCCACCTTAAAAATATCCATTGACATGGCCTCCACAGCCTTCCATGCCAATGAATTCCACAAATTCACCACCCTCTGACTAGAGAGATTCCTTATCTCATTTCTAAAGATACGGCCAGATATGACCTCTGAACCTAGAAGTTTCCACTAGTGGAAACATCCTCTCCACATTCATTTTATCCAGGCCTTTAATTATTCTGTAAGTTTCAATGAGGTCCCTCCATATCCAGCGAGTACAGGCCCATATGTCAACCCAATCATTCCTGGGATAATTCTCGTAAACCTTCTTTGAACCCTCTCCCATACCAGCACATTCTTCCTCAGATATGGGGCCCAAAACTGCTCACAATATTCCAAATGTGTTCTGACCAGTGCTATATAAAGCCTCAGCATTACATCCCTGTTTTAGTACGCTAGCCCTCTTGAAATAAATACTGACATTGCATCTGTATTCCTTTTTGCATTCCTTTTTAGGAATCCTGCATCAGCACTCTCAAGTCCCTATGCACTTCCAATTTCTGAATTATCTCCCCAATTAGAAAATAGTCTATGCCTTTATTCATACTATCAAAATGCATGACTCCACAATTCCATTTCCACTTCTCTGACCACCCTCCCAACCTGTTCAAGTTCTTCTGCAGTGTCTCTGCTTTCTCTACACTACCTGCCCCTCCACCTATCTTCACATCATTTGCAAATGTGGCCACAAAGCCTTCAATTGCTTTTATCAACTTTATTTAGCAAACTACTTTATATCAACCCACACACTTCTAAATATAAAATAACAATCTCAGTTACACATCTTAAATCTTGTCCTAATAAACATGTGTTACTGTACTGACATTGTCAGAGATATTTTTACAAACATTATTTGGCAATGTGGTGATGTCATAGGGCAAGGAGGAGGTGTGTAGTTGTGGCTTTGTTCCATTATGCAAAGTTTATGGCACATTGCACCACCAATTTGCATCTTTCTTGATACTTATTTCCATTGAATTAAATCTCCATGAGGGCTCAGACGATATATTACAAAAAATAAGCAGGGCACAGGTTAGACTTAGATCATAGAGGAAAGGGAACTTCACAAAGCTCAGAATAGAAACATAGAAACATAGGAAATAGGTGCAGGAGGAGCCCATTCGGCCCTTCGAGCCAGCAACACCATTCGTTGTGATCATGGTTGATCATCCACAATCAATAACCTGTGCCTGCCTTCTCCCCATATCTCTTGATTCCACTAGCCCGTAGAGTTCTATCTAACTCTCTCTTAAATCCATCCAGTGATTTGGCCTTCACTGCCTTCTGTGACAGGGAATTCCACAAATTCACAATTTTCTGGGTGAAAAAGTTTTTTCTCACCTCAGTCTCAGTCAGAATGCACAGGATCTATCAACCAACCTACCAGAAGCAGCTGAACATCTAATAATAGCAGAAAAAGGGGAAAATGCCAACAGGACTGTTGCTTACAATTCAACAGTCTTGTACAATTCAACAGTCAACTGCTGACCTGGAATACCTGATGATAAAGTGCAGGCCCTTCTATCTGCCCAGAGAATTTACATCGATTGTTATCACTGCAGTCTATGTACCTCCGGACGCAAATGCCAGGCTAGCAATGGATGAGCTGCAAGCTGCTATCAGCAAACAACTAACTCGTAGCACAAATACGAGTACAGGTACAACAAAATGCAGTTTAGCGTCTGTTCATAGTGCAAGATAGTAGAAATAAAAATAAAAGTACAAAATAAAAATACAAATAAAAATACTGGTTAACAATGTGTGGACTGTGGATGAATTAAACTGGTACATAGGCAAATAAATGTATACAAATGGGAGAGTCTAAAGATAGCTAGCGATGGGACTGTGTAATGGTGTTATTGAAAAAGCTGTTCCTCAGCCTGCTTGTGCGAGACCTGAGTCTCCTGTACCGCCTCTCTGATGGGAGGAGGGCAAATAGTCCATGGTTAAGGTGAGAGGGGTCCTAGATGATTTTCCCGGCCCGTCTCACACACCGTGTGCGGTGGAGTGCATCCATGGCAGGGAGCGGGGCACCGATGATGTGCTGAGCGGTTTTCACCATCCGTTGCAGTGCCTTCCTGTCAGCTGTGGTGCAACTGCTGTACCATACCGTGAAGCAGCTGGTCTTGATGCTTTCGATGGTACAGCGGTAGAAGTTGGACAGGATCTGGGGGGACAGGTGAGCTTTCTTAAGCCTCCTCAGAAAGTAAAGGCGCTGCTGCGCCTTTTTGATCAGTTTGGTGGTATTGAGGGACCAGGACAGATCCTCTGAGATGTGTACCCCGAGGAATTTGTAGTTGGAGACGCGCTCCACCTCAGTCCCGTTTATGTGGATAGGGGTATGTCTGCCACCTCTGGTCTTCCTGAAGTCAACGATGATTTCCTTCGTCTTCTTAGAGTTGAGGACGAGGTTATTATTGGTACACCAGGCTGCCAGGTTCTGGACCTCCTCCCTATAGGCTGATTCGTTGTTGTCGCTGATCAGTCCTACCACCGTGGTGTCATCCGCAAATTTTATGATGGCGTTGGAGCCATACTTAGGGACGCAGTCATGGGTGAAGAGGGAGTAGAGGAGAGGGCTGAGCACACAGCCCTGTGGCATGCCGGTGAGGTTGTTGATCCTAACAGACTGTGGTCTGTTGGTGAGGAAATCCAGTGTCCAATTGCAGAGGGAGGTGGTGATGCCAAGTCTGCTGAGTTTGGTGATCAAGCTGGCGGGGATGACAGTATTAAATGCGGAGCTGAAGTCGATGAACAACAACCTAGGAGTTGTTGTTGCCCAGGTGGGTCAGGGCAGAGTGTAGGGCCGCAGAAACGGCATCCTCTGTAGACCTGTTGGGCCTGTAGGCAAACTGATGGGGGTCCAGTGTGGAGGGGAGGCTGGCTTTGAGGTGAGCCAAGATCAGCCGCTCAAAGCACTTCGCAATGACGGGGGTGAGTCGTTGACTGGGCGGAAGTCGTTGAGACTCCCTGAAGCTGACTGTTTGGGCACTGGCACAATGGTTGAGGTCTTGAGGCAAGTAGGGAGGACACCCTGGGCCAGTGACAGATTGAAAATGTCAGTGAAGACCAGGGATAGTTGTCCAGCACATGCCCTGACCACACGCCCGGGGATGCCATCGGGGCCGGCAGCTTTGTGCTCATTCACTTTGCTCAGTGCACCTTGTACAGCAGAGGTGGAGAGACTGAGGGGTTGTTCGTTCGGGGATGGGGCAGTTTTGATGGCTGGTGTTTTGTTGTCCCGGTCAAAATGAGCATAGAAGTAGTTTAACTCGTCAGGAAGGGAGGCGTTGTCTCTGTGTGGGGTGGTGGGGGGGGGGTGTTAACTTTATTGTAGTCGGCAATGGACTTGATGCCTTGCCACATGCGTCTGGGGTCGGAGTTGTTTTGAAAATGCTCCTCGATCTGCCGTTTGTGTTTGAGTTTTGCGCTCCTGATTCCCTTTTTCAGGTTGGCCCTGGATGAGCTGTATCCCTCAGCGTCGCCGGATCTAAAAGCGGCATCGCGAGCCTTCAGCAAGAGTCTGACCTCTCTGCTCATCCACTTGGGAGTCAAAGGTGGCCTGAGTGGCAAACAGACTCCAGTCTGTTTGCTGAAACTGTTCCTGTAGTACAGAGACAGCCCCTTCAGGCCAAACCTTCACTGTCCTCACGGTTGGTTTCACACGTGTATTTGGGGAGCAGGAACAGAGAGGTGGTCAGACTGTCCTAGGTGGGGGAGGGGGAGGGCTTTCTAGGCTTCAGTAATATTAGTGTGTACTAAATCCAGAATATTGTCTCCACTGGTTGGACAGGAGACATGTTGATAGAACCTGGGGAGTACAGTTTTAAGGTTGGAGAGGTTAAAATCACCCGCAACAATAAAAGCCCCCTCTGGGTGTGCAGTTAATTGTTTGCTGATAGCAGCTTGCAGCTCATCCATTGCTAGCCTGGCATTTGCGTCCGGAGGTACATAGACTGCAGTGATAACAATCGATGTAAATTCTCTGGGCAGATAGAAGGGCCTGCACTTTATCATCAGGTATTCCAGGTCAGCAGTTGACTGTTGAATTGTACAAGACTGTTGAATTGTAAGCAACAGTCCTGTTGGCATTTTCCCCTTTTTCTGCTATTATTAGACGTTCAGCTGCTTCTGGTAGGTTGGTTGATAGATCCTGTGCATTCTGACTGAGACTGAGGTGAGAAAAAACGTTTTCACCCAGAAAATTGTGAATTTGTGGAATTCCCTGTCACAGAGGGCAGTGAAGGCCAAATCACTGGATGGATTTAAGAGAGAGTTAGATAGAACTCTACGGGCTAGTGGAATCAAGAGATATGGGGAGAAGGCAGGCACGGGTTATTGATTGGGGATGATCAACCATGATCACAACGAATGGTGTTGCTGGCTCGAAGGGCCGAATGGGCTCCTCCTGCACCTATTTCCTATGTTTCTATGTTTCTATTCTGAGCTTTGTGAAGTTCCCTTTCCTCTATGATCTAAGTCTAACCTGTGCCCTGCTTATTTTTTGTAATATATCGTCTGAGCCCTCATGGAGATTTAATTCAATGGAAATAAGTATCAAGAAAGATGCAAATTGGTGGTGCAATGTGCCATAAACTTTGCATAATGGAACAAAGCCACAACTACACACCTCCTCCTTGCCCTATGACATCACCACATTGCCAAATAATGTTTGTAAAAATATCTCTGACAACGTCAGTACAGTAAGAATAGAATAGAATAGAATAGTTTCTTTATTGTCATTGTAACATGAACCATGTACAACGAAATTGTAAAATGTCAGCCAGTCAGTGCACCATTCAAACATTTCTAAAAGCTAATGATACATACAAAGTAAAATATTTAAAAAGATAAACAACTAAAATAAATATCATAAAAATAGCACGCATAAACACCCAGCCCTACATCCTTCTGTCGATTTCATGTATGTATGTATCGCCCCTGCGTTCCTTGGCGGCTACATTTAGTGCCTTTATAGCAGTGGGGTAAAAACTGTTTTTAAGTCTGTTTGTCCTTGTCCTTGTAGATCTGTACCGTCTGCCTGACGGTAACAGTTCAAACAGGGAGTGTCCGGGGTGGGAAATGTCCTTTATAATACTCTGGGATTTTTTGATGCAGCGGGAACTGTGTAAGTCCTCCAAGGTAAGGAGAGGGCATCCGACAATCCTCTGGGCGTTGTCAATGGCCCTCTGGAGCGCTTTCCTCTGAGCCGCTGTGCAGCTGGTGTACCATACGCATACACAGTATGTTAGGAGCCTCTCAATGGAGCACCGATAAAAGGACAGCAGCAGTCCCTGAGTGATGTTATTCTTCCTGAGCACCCTCAGGAAGTGCAGTCTCTGCTGGTCCTTTTTCAGCAGCGCAGAGGTGTTCACGCTCCACGTCAGGTCCTCCTCAATATGGATTCCCAGGAAGCGGAAATCCGCCACCCTCTCCACACAGTCCCCTCTGATAATTAATGGTACCATGTCCGTTTTATTCTTCCTGAAGTCTATTATTATCTCCTTGGTCTTGACATGTTTATTAGGACAAGATTTAAGATGTGTAACTAAGATTGTTATTTTATATTTAGAAGTGTGTGGGTTGATATAAAGTAGTTTGCTAAATAAAGTTGATAAAAGCAATTGAAGGCTTTGTGGCCACATTTGCAAATGATGTGAAGATAGGTGGAGGGGCAGGTAGTGTAGAGAAAGCAGAGACACTGCAGAAGAACTTGAACAGGTTGGGAGGGTGGTCAGAGAAGTGGAAAATGGAATTGTGGAGTCATGCATTTTGATAGTATGAATAAAGGCATAGACTATTTTCTAATTGGGGAGATAATTCAGAAATTTGAAGTGCATAGGGACTTGAGAGTGCTGATGCAGGATTCCCAAAAAGGAATGCAAAAAGGAATGCAAATGCAATGTCAGTATTTATTTCAAGAGGGCTAGCGTACTAAATGAACGGCATTAGCTACTAAAAACTTATTTAGCCTGGGCTTTGTCATACAATCCAGATAAATCTATGTTGACACCATCCACAACTATGGACTATCTGGTATTCAATTAACTCAGTCCACATGTCTATAACGTTGCCAAAAGGAAAGTCAGCATAACTGGCACAAATCTGTAACAAATTAATGATTAACAATCAACCAACCATTTGACAAGTGGCAAGAGTAATTGGGAAATTAGTAGCAGCATTACCAGCTACTTAACTTGGACCTTTCCATTTGAGCAAAGGTGCTAGCATTTAAACAAAATAACCCATATCTAGAACAGGTGGTAGATGGACTAATCTAGAGTCATCACCACTACAGACACTGGACATAAAACCTGGTTAGAAATGTTGGGTGCGTCCTATGGGTTAAAAGCATATTGTTCAATAGTGCACCATTTTGCATGTTCGTTTACAATTTGATAATATCACAGTGGTGGCCTATACTAAACCACATGGGCGGAATAAAATCGATATCAGGTGACAATTCGATCAACACAATCTGGCAATGGTGTGTCGTCAAACATATTTGGCTATCAGCAACTTACCTACCAGGTAAGCTAAATACTGTGGCAGAGATGTTAAACCAAAGTATTTGCTGAAATGACAAAGCAATATGGAACACCAGATATCGATTTCTTTGCATTCCGACTGAATCACCACGTACCGATGTATGTCGCTTGGGAACCAGACCTTGAGGCAGCGGCGATGGATACATTCTCGCTGAACTGGGGGAGGGGAACTAATCTCTATGTTTTTTCCCCCCTTTCTGCCTCATCAGTCAGGTACTACGCAAAATAGAGATGAACTTTGCTTCGGACTTTTTGGTAGTACCCGACTGGCCTACACAGCCATGGTTCCCAGTGATCCTTGACAGGGTCATTGAAACCCATGACCATTTCCCACGGACCAGATCTGCTGATCCACCCTGTATCAGGCGAAAGTCACCCATGCCATGACAGAATAAGCCTGCTGGGTTGCAGACTCCAAAAGACCTTTTGGTGGACCTGGGATTGTCAAATAGGACCATGGACACGATGACAGCATCTCACCGACTTCCACCAAGAAACAATATCTCCAGTATAAGAAAATGGGAAACATACTGCTCGAGAACAGAGACAACCTACTAATCAACCACCATACCTATGTACCGGAGTTCCTAGCCAGCCTTCACCACGATGAAGGTCTGAACTATAGCACTATCAAATGTGCTAGAAGTGCACTGTAACCCGTTCTAAGATAGGCACCAAGGGAAACAGGCCATAGTTCTCATCCACTGGTGGCCAAATTAATGAGACGTACCTTCTATTCAAAACCCCTAGAACTAGATATACCAAGATCTGGGATGTCAGCGTTGTCCTGACATACCTAAGGGATGGCCACCAGCCAGATCCCTTACTCTGAAAACAGCTACCCTGTATATGGCCATGCTGATGGCTTAGTCTCAGCATAAGGGTCCAGTCCTTTTACCTACTGAGACTGGACAATATGGTCATAACATCAGACCAAATAACATTCACCATTCAGGAGCTGGTAAAACAGAGTAGACCAGGAACTTCAGGACTAATTATGGAATTCCGGGCGTACGCACCTGACGACCGTTATATGTCATGACTCACCTTCTACAATATATCAACAAAACCTAAAATTCCCGAGGGAGACAAAAATGGGTCAGCCACAAAAAAGCCACTGGGTCAGGGTATCGAGTCAAACCGTCTCTAGATGGCTCAAACAGGTATTGGGAGCTGCTGGAGTGGATACCGATATTTACACATCTCACTCCACCAGAGCAGCATCCACGTCGGCGGCTAACAGTATGGATGTGCCACTGGACCTAACCTGGTAACAGTGGGTGGTCCATGGGAAGAACTTTCAAATATTCTACAACAAGCCATTATAAAACCTGTTTCACTTGCAGATAGAATCTCAGACGCTGCAAAAAATATATAATTTAGCCCGGGGGAGCATTAATTTCTTTGTCATTATTTTCAAATAATACCATTGTTGTTTTACAAACAGATTCATGTTTGATTACGATAACATACTTCCTCCCTTGGATGACCGGCAGCGAGTGAAGTATGGACTGTTACACGGTTTGAAATCACAGAGCTTTAAAATCTTCACGTAGTCACACGTGACTCCGAAGTAAAATAGTAAGATTAAACGAGAGCTTACCAGTTTGAAGTTTGATCTGTATTTTATGAGGAGTTACGATGAGGGATTACGTGCCCTCCGCTCACACCCTCAATTATAGAGATCAACTGATATCCTAGTTCTCCTTATCTTTACTATGTTTATTTCAATTATTGTGTTTTCTGTGATTCCACACCACTGCTTTGAAGTATGTCGCGCATGTGTGCTGGACGGGGTCTTCACGTAATCCCTCATCGTAACTCCTCATAAAATACAGATCAAACTTCAAACTGGTAAGTTCTCGTTTAATATTACTATTTTAGTTAACCAAAATCCACCCTGTAATCCAAGCGTTAATCAGACTAAATCAGCTAAAATAGAGTTGTCAGCTAACAGCCATATGCATTTTCTTCGACTACATTAACAGCACCACAATCAAGCATGCAGACTTGCTTAGGAAAACAATTAGATGGTTCAGAAAAAATGCTTTGGCTAACTTAGCAGAACCAATAAATCGTCAAGCCACCTACAGGGTCACTAAGATAAACTTTTTGTCTTCTCCAGGACGACTGAAACTAGCTCAATGTCTGATACAACAAATGTCTCTTGTTTTTGACAAATGAGGATGACTAATTTTAAAACATATTTAACTGTTGTTCTTAGATCAGGGTAGAAGCGCAGGCTTATTGAATATATAAGTGCATGATTAAATTGTGCTGTTTGGAACTTCACCTGCGTGGAGAAGGAAGAACCTTAACTTTGGGGAGGGAGAGAGAGAGACAGAGACGGAGATAATTCATCCTGGACCCTGGTGTGTGGAGTTGTCAGGACTCTCGAATTCTCCAGACCGGTGATCACAGACAGGAGCCTCTGATGTGCAGAGGAGCATGAGATTTATAACATAAATTAATAATTTTATTGTATTTTGCTCTAATAAAGATAATTGTTTGAAATCTAAACTGTTCTTTGTCCATTTATTGATCCAAATCGTCAAAGCAACCCCTTCCTTTCTGCTCCCTCTCTTTCCAGTGTCCCAACTGGGTGCGCGTTCATTTCTCCCACTATCCCTTTCCCCTTCCACCTACTACCCTTCCTCTGGCTTCAATTCAAGCCTCGTCTCTCCTTATCTCGCACCCTTTTGTTTCCTTTTCATCTCTGGCCTTTGTCCCCCCATTTGCTAATCAAACACTTTGTCTGTATCCACCTATCACTCACCTTACTTTGCCCTGCTCCCGCCTCTCTTCCCAGTGTCTCCACCTTCCACAAACCATCTGAAGAAGTGGTTCAACCTGAAATGTCACCTATCCAAAGTTGTTGCCAAACCTGTTAAGTTACTCAAGCACTTTTCTTTTTGCTCAAGTTCGCAACATCTTCCATGTTAAGTGTTGCATTTTGAAATGTCAAACTAGGGCACAACTTTCACAGTGAATGGCAGGGCTCTGGGGAGTGTTGCAGAGCAGGGGGAATTAGGAGTACAGGTGCATAATTCTCTGAAAGTAGCATCACAGAAAGATAGGGTGGTCAAGAAGTATTTGGCACTTTGGGCTTCATCAGTGAGAGTATTGAGTATTGAGTTGGTTTATTGTGCAACAGTTGTACAAAAGATAGATGAGGCTAGATTTGGAATATTGTGTTCAATTTTGGTCACTCTGCTATAGAAAAGATGTTGTTAAGCTGGAAAGAATGGAGAATAAATTTATGAGAATGCTGCCAGGACTTGAGAGCCTGAGCTTTAAGGGAGAGTTTGGGTAGGCTAGGACTTTATTCCTTGGAGCACAGGAGGATGAGGTGTGACCCTATAGAGCGGTATAAGGTCATGAGGGGAATAGATTGGGTAAATACACAGATCTTTTAAATAGACTTGGGGAATCAAAAACCAGCGGGGGAGGAATTTAAGGTGAGAAGGGAAAGATTTAATAGGAACCTGATGGACAATTCCTTTATCCAAATTTTGGTGGCTATATGGAACAAGCTGCCAGAGGAGATAGATGAAGCAGATACTATAACAACATCTAAAAGTCATTTGGATGGGTATATGGATAGGATTTGGGCCATATTCTGGAAGGTGGGACTTAGTCGGTATGGGCAAATTGGGCTAATTTGCACATGCTATTGCTATTGGGCCAATTTGCTGTTTCTATGAATCTATGACTCCAGCTGCAGTTCCTTGTGTCTATTGTAATATCAACAGCATCCCTGAAACATGCCACCAAACAGAAATGTAGAAAGAAAGTGCAGATGCCTATTTTTTTTTTAAATGCGCAATGTGATGGAGTTACTAAGTGGGTCAGCAGCATCTCTGGAGATAATGGCTAGGTGAAGTTTCGAATTGGAACTCTTCTTCTGACATATTGTAAAGATAAGGCAAAGTGTTTAGAAATTGAAAATTATTGAATTGTTAATGCAGGTGTGAGGTGTCTCAGAGGTAGGATAGGATGGAACCAAGATAGCTGTGGGGCAGGAGCAGGCAGAAACAATGGATCTGCCAGGGTAGTCCTGTTTGTGGATTTTGGGATGGAGATAGAAGTGGGCAGTGCAGGGCTGGGGAACAAACAGAAATGTTCCCTGTCATTTTAGTTTAGTTTAGTTTAGAGATACAGCACGGAAACAGGCCCTTCGGCCCACCGGGTCTGCGCCGACCAGCGATCCCCAGACATCTGAAGATCGTCATGGATCCTTGACATATAACTCAATCATAAAGTACTTTAAATACATATTTAACCCCAAAAAGGAAGAACTTTTGATTTAAAGATGATGACAGAAAAAGATATTTAGTAAAGGCTTGTTTGTTTTACTAAAGTGCTCGATGTTGGAATGCAAGCAGCCCTTGTAGCAGTGGAGACTGAATTTGATAATGTCACAATTGCTAAAAGTAACATTTAAAGTCAGATAAGTAAGGCAAAAATGTTCAAAGCATCTGGGAGTTATGATTCTGGCATGGATCCTGAAGGCAATGCCAATGGAAATTCTGACATGAATCTTAATTCGCATGGATTTCCAGAAGAACATCATAGCGGTTCAATAATTTCCCTTCTGTCCGCAGTTGGCTTTATCCTTACACAAGGAAAATAATTTGGAAACAAAATTGCATCATCAGTAACATCTTGGATTATTATCAGCAGTCAGTTCAAAATGGGTAGCACAGTGGCGCTGTGGTAGAGTTGCTGCCTTACGGTGCCAGAGTCCCACGTTCTTTCTTGACTATGGATGCCCTCTGTACGGAGTTTGTACATTCCCCCTGTGAACATGTAGGTTTTCTCTGGGTGCTCTGGTTTCCTCCCACATTCCAAAGATGTACAGGTTTGTAGGTTAATTTGTTTCTGTGAGTTGTCACTTGTGTGAAAGGTAGAACTGGTGTATGGGTCATGTAGAGAGGAACTGCAGATGCTAGTTTATACTGAAGATAATCACAAAATGCTGCAATAACTCAGTGGGTCAGGCAGCATCCCTGGAGAAAAGGAATATTTTGGATCAGAACCCTTCTTCAAACTGAGTCCAAGAAGGGTTCACTGGAATTTCACTGGAATTTAGAAAGATGAGAGGGGATCTTATAGAAACGTATAAAATTATAAAAGGACAGGACAAGCTAGATGCAGGAAAAATGTTCCCAATGTTGGGGGAGTCCAGAACCAGGGGCTCCAGTCTAAGAATAAAGAAGAGGCCATTTAAAACAGAGATGAGAAAAAACATTTTCACCCAGAGCGTTATGAATTTGAGGGATTCTCTGCCACAGGAGGCAGTAGAGGCCAATTCACAGAATGAATTTAAAAGAGAGTTAGATAGAGCTCTAGGGGCTGGTGGAATCAAGGGGTATGGAGAGAAGGCAGGCACCGGTTACTGATTGTGGATGATCAGCCATGATCACATTGAATGGCGGTGCTGGCTCGAAAGGACAATTGGCCTTCTCCTGCATCCATTTTCTATGTTTCTATTTTTCTATGTATAAGAAATGAGCTGCCAGAGGCAATAGATGAGACAGGTACTCTAATAAAATTTAAAAGACATTTGGACAGGTCCAAACATGGATATGAAAGGTGTAGAGGAACATGGGTCAAATGTGGAGAGGCAGGAATATTGTAGATGGGGCATCTTGGTCAGCATGGACAAGTTGGGACTGTGTAACTCTAAAATAATTTGACGTAGTATTGTCATACTAGACCTCATCAGTGATGATCCCACCTTCAAAGAAAGGATTTCCCAGTTAAATTCTGATTTGCTACAGGTGACTCTAGGTTTGGTCCATTGTATGGCATGTAAAGTTGCTGACCTCAACAAGTTGTGGTGCACAGTTGCTGCCAGAGATGGATGCATATGTTAGCATTCCACTAATGCAACAGTGTTCAGGGAAAGAGCAGACATTTCTCTTGAGATAAAAGGAGAACAAGGCTCAACAAAAGGCTAGTTCTGTGATGTCCTTTTTGTTGATGTTAGGGTTGCCATGCTGTACATTATCACAAACATAATGCATGTCACTGTGTACTTTATGTGTAGGAAAGAACTGCTGATGCTGGTTTGAATCGAAGGTGGACACAAAATGGTGGAGTAACTCAGTGGCACAGGCAGCATCTCTGGAGGGAAGGAATGGGTGACGTTTCTGGTCGAGAACCTTCTTCACTGTGTACAGAAATGTGTCACAATTGAAAAGCATTAAACCCCTTCAAGTACAACACAGAGAGCATTGTGTAACAGTCAATAATTAGCAGTCCACTCTACTACCTGCAGTACCTGTGTAAATTGTGCAAGCAGAGACACTCCAGAAGTTCACGCAGTCCTAAGCGTTCTCCCAGAGGATCGACACAGGACCTCGTGGGCAAAGATCTTATAGCGGAGCAAGATAGGCTACTCCTGCTAAATACAATGGGCTGACGTGTAGTACGCTACGGAGGGGATCCTGGGCATTTTTCCCCGCCCATTTTAGTAACCGGAGCCTACCTGACCCGACCCGACTCGCAGTGTAATCAATGAACAGTTTGTGTGTGTGATATAGGGTTAGATTCATCATTCTGTCAGTTCATACTTCTTGTCAAGAATAAAATTTGACTCTGGTAATTGTCTTTTTTAATATATTTTAAATCATTTCTTTTCAAATGGCTCACAAGCAGTGTTTGAGTTGATTTTGTAGTAACCGGAACCGACCCGACTCGCAGGGTAATTGACATTGCGGGGGAAGTTTTTGTGCGTGATATAGGGTTAGATTCATAATTCTGTTAGTTCATAATTCTGTTAATTCTTGTTAAAGAATAAAATGTTTATAAACACACATACATGAATGTGATATAAATGTATATAATCATATAACACACACAATTATATTTCTTCTGATCCAATGATGAACTTTATTTCAGAATAGACAAGGGACATTAAATAAGAAACATTGTAAACCTCCCCGCAACTTCACACACACTAGGCCTTATCCCCGGGCCCCACACTCCTTCTCCCTCTCCCCGGGCCGCGAGCCGCGCACTCCCTCTCCCTCTCCCCGGGCCGCGCACTCCTTCTCCCCGGGCCGTACACTCCCTCTCCCCGGGCCGCGCACTCCCTCTCCCTCTCCCCGGGCCGCGCACTCCCTCTCCCTCTCCCCGGGCCGCGCACTCCCTCTCCCCGGGCCGCACACTCCCTCTCCCTCTCCCCAGGCCGCGCACTCCCTCTCCCTCTCCCCGGGCCGCGCACCCCCTCTCCCGCTGCCCCGGGCCGCACACTCCCTCTCCCTCTCCCCGGGCCGCACACCCCCTCTCCCGCTGCCCTGGGTGGCACACTCCTTCTCCCCGGGCCGTACACTCTCTCCCCGCTGCCCCGGGCCGCGCACCCCCTCTCCCGCTGCCCCGGGCCACGCACTCCCTCACCCCTGGCCCCACACTCCCTCTCCCCGGGCCACACACTCCTTCTCCCCGCTGCGGAAACAAAGATCCGATCTTTGACCGGAAGCAAGATGGCGGAACAAGATGGCGGGGGCTGGTTGCTAAAATTAGTCATATAATCACCCATGAATCCGCCCATGAGCGTACTACACGTTTGCGTGAGAGTAACCCATCTTGCTCTGCTATGAGATTTTTGCTCGTGGGGGCAGCCTTTTATAGGTCCCCGAACCTTGAGGAGCCGAACCACATGTGGGTGGTCTCTATACAGTCCAATAACAGATATCGATTAACACAGTATATGATAGACATTTCCCTAACCCAATAATACAGTGACTAATACAATGTATCTGATGAAGTTTCTAGATGCAAGTTGACAGAGATGAATTATGCAACATGTGCCTGGATATTCAAGAAACCCAGACAAGGCTCAACACTTAACCCAATTAACATCTAGAAAAGTAAAGCTTTGCAACAATATTTACATTCATCAATCCATTCCATACAATTGACACCTAATTGTCAGAATCTGCAGATGTTCCATTTTCTTCCTGCAACTCTTATCTAAACTCTAGACAAGTTGGCACCAGAATGCAAACAACCATTCTGCAGCTTGTCTCATTTCTGCAGAAGGCACATTTAAATTGATCAAATTGCCTAGCAGCCCAGCAGCCTTTAATCAATTTTAGTGTCCTGGCATCTCCAATTTGGCCATAATTAACACCTATATCTCAAGTACTTATCCTGTTTCAGATTTATTATTTATGGAGGGATACATCTACATTGGAGGTAATTCTGAGGACGTAAACTAGGTTGATTCCTGGAATGTGTAGGAAGGAGGGGGACCAACATCCTAGTGGTCAGGTTTGCTAATGCTACACGGGAGGGTTTAAACTAGATTGGCAGGGGGTGGGATCTCCTGCAGGACAGAGGCACGTGAGAGCAAAGAAGAAGGGTTGGTTTAATCTGCACGTATTTTAATGCAAGAGGCCTGACGGGTAAAGCAGATGAGTTTAGGGCATGGATAGGTACGAGCGACTGGGACATTGCAACCATGAATGAAACCTGGTTAAGGGAGGGGCAGGACTGGCAGCTCAATGTTCTGGGGGTACATGAGCTTCAGGAGAGACATGGGGTGAGGGAAAATGATGAGGGGGGTTGCATTGGTGGTTAAGGAGGATGTTACTGCAATGATCAGAGGTGACATTACGGACGGTTCGTCTAGTGAGACTATATGGGTGGAGCTGAGGAGCAAGAAATAGATGATCATTGCTGGGGGTGTACTACAGACCCTTGAATAGTCAACGGAAATTAGAAGAACAAATATGCGTGGAAATTGCAGACAGCTGCAGGTCAAATAAGGTTGTTGTAGTAGGGGATTTTAACTTTCCCAATATTGACTGGGCCAATCATAGTGTGAAGGGTTTAATGGGGTGCAATTCCTCAAAAGTGTTCAGGAGAGTTTTCTCAAACAGTATGTAGAGGCCCCCACACGTGAGAGGGCAACGCTGGATCTAGTATTGGGAAATTGGGAAGGGCAAGTTAATGAAGTGTTTGTGGAGGAGACTTTTGGGACAAGTAACCACAGTTCGATTAGGTTTAAGATAGTTATGGATCTTAGTTATTAGGTTTAAGATAGTTATGGATAGGGACAGAGAGGGCCCATGCTCAACTGGGGTAGGCAAACTTTGAGGATACGAGAGAAGGTCTCGCTTAAGGTGACTGGAGCAAGTTATTTGAGGGGAAAGGAACATCGGCCATGTGGGATGTTCTTAAAAGTGTACTGAAGAAAGCTCAGGATGTGTACGTCCCCGTTAGAGTGAAGGATAAAGCAGGCAAACGTAAGGAAGCTTGGCTGACGGGGGAAATTGAGGTATTGGTAAAAAAAACAAGATGGATGCATGGGACAGGTATCGGCAGCTGGGATTAAATGCATCCTTGGAGGAGTTTTGGGAACTAAGGAGTAAATTGAAAAAGGAGATCAGAAGTTCAAAAAGGGGCCAAGGGATAGCTCTGGCGGGTAGCATTAAGGACAATCCCAATTTTTTTTTAATACATAAGGGGGAAGAGGGTAACTGGAAAGAGAGTGTGACCTCTCAGGAATCAAAGCAGTCACCTCTGTGTGGAGCCACAAGAGATGGGCAAGGATCTCAATGAGTATTTCTCCTCTGTATTTACTGAGGAGAATGACAGTAGGACAGAGGAATTTGGGCCAGCCACTGGAAGTGTCTTGAGAGCAGTCAGTGTTACTGTCGAAGACGTACTGACGGCATTGTCGTGTATGAAGGTAGACAAATCTCCAGGGCTTGATCAGATATATCCAAGGACATTGTGGGAAACTAGAGAGGAAATTGCAGGAGCCCTGGTTGAAATTTATGAGTTGTCCTTAAATATAGGAGAGGTGCCGGAAGACTGGAGGGTGGCAAATGTTGTGCCTCTATTCAAGAAGGGCTGCAAAGAAAATGCTGGGAACTATTGGCCAGTAAGCTTAACATCTGTAGTTGGTAAATTACTAGAGATTATTCTGAGGAATAGGTTGTACAGGCATTTGGATGGGCAAGGGCTGATGAGGGATAGTCAGCATGGTTTTGTACATGGGAGGTCGTGTCTCACAAATCTGATAGATTTTTTGAAGATATGACCAAAATGGTCCATGAGGGCAGAGCTGTAGTTGTTGTGTACATAGATTTCAGTAAGGCATTCGACAAGGTTCTGCATAGTAGGCTGCTCTGGAAGGTTAGATCACAAGGGATCCAAGGAGAGATAGCTGAATGGATAGCAAATTGGCTTCATGGAAGGAAGCAGAGGGTGATGGTGCTGGGCCCGTTACTGTTTGTCATCTACGTCAATGATTTGGATGAGATCATACAGGGCAAGATTAGAAAGTTTGCTGATGATATAAAAGTGGTGGTTTTACAGATAGTGAAGATTGTTGTGAAAGATTGCAGCAGGATCTTGATCGATTCGTCAGGTGGACTGAGGAATGGTTGATGGAATTTAATACAGAGAAATGTGAGGTGTTGCATTTTGGGACATCTAACAAGTGCAGGACCTATACAGTGAATTGGAGGCCTCTGAGGAGTGTTGTAAAGCAGAGGGATCTAGGAGCGCAGGTGCATGGTTCCTTGAATGTCGAGTCGCAGGGAGATAAGGTGGTCAAAAAGTTGTGTGTATTCATCAGTCAGAGTATTGAGTATAGAAGTTGGGAGGTCATGTTGCTGTTGTATAAGACGTTGGTGTGACCACATTTAGAATATTGTGTTCAGTTCTGGGTATCATGTTATAGGAAAGATATTGTCAAGCTTGAAAGGGTTCAGAAAAGATTTATGCAGTTGCCAGAATGAAGAACAGAGGGTCTGAGCTATAAGGAAAGGTTGAGAAGGCTGGGTCTCTATTCCCTGGAGCAGAGGAGGATGAGGGGTGATCTTATAGAGGTATATAAAATCATGAGAGGAATAGATCGGGTAGATGCACAGAGTCTCTTGACCAGATTAGGGGAATCGTGGACCAGAGGACATAGGTTCAAGGTGAAAGGCAAAAGATTTAATAGGAATCTGAGGGGTACCTTTTTCACACAGAAGGGTGGTGGGTGTATGGAACAAGCTGCCAGAGGAAGTATTTGGCAGGGACTATACCAACGTTTAAGAAACAGTTAGACAGGTACATGGATAGGACAGGTTTGAAGGGATATGGACCATGCGCAGGCAGGTGGGACTAGTGTAGCTGGGACATGTTGGCCGGTATGGGCAAGTTGGGCTGAAGTGCCTGTTTCCACACTGTATCTCTCTATGACTATAAGGAAAATATGCTAGTTTATATTTCGCATTGTGTAGCTTACAACCCAGCAGTATGAGCATTGATTTCTCAAACTTCAAGTAATCCTTGCATCCCCCATCTCTCCATCCCTCCCCAACCCAAGTTGTACTTGCTTCAGTCGTCTTGTTGAGTCTCATTGTCTGCAACTCATTTTTCACATAGCCCACAGCTAATTATGGCCTGTTTCCTTTATCACCGTTATGTTTTTGTATATCTTTCACACATTTGATCTATTCCCCTATATCACCATCTATATCTCTCATTTCCCTTTCCCCTGACTCTCAGTCTGAAGAAAGGTCTCGACCCGAAACATGACATCTTTATTTTCTCCAGAGATGCTGTCTGACCCGCTGAGTTACTCCAGCTTTTTGTGTCTATCTTTGATTCCTGGAATGAATGGGTTGTCTTTTGATGAAAGATTGAGCATGTTTTGCTATTTCTAATGGGGGTTAGAAGAATAAGAGATGATCTTATGGGCCTGTCCCACTTAGGCGACTTTTTAGGAGACTGCAGGAGACTATGCAGTTGCTACATGTTCACGGGTGGTTGCCAGGGAGTCGCCTTCATGATCGGGAGGAGTTCCCGCATTCTGGGAACTAGTCGCGGTCTCATTATGGTCGCCACAAATTTTTCAACGTTGAAAAATTAGCGGTGACCAGAATGAAGTCGCCATGGAGAGTAACGAGAATTCCCGTGCCGTAGGTGGGTTGCCAGGAGATCCCCATGGGTCGCCAGGAGGTGGAAGGTTCACGTAGGTTGTAGCTGGTGCCGACCGGTGAATTTGATTGGTTCATTGGGAAAAAAACGTAAGCAGTTGTTTTCAGAACCAAGGATAACCGACCGGTAATGTTAAATGTCCGCCGAGCTTCACAGCGTGTATCTCTGGCTTCTTAAAAGTTGTCTCCACTCCTTCGCCCACCTTCTCCTACACCCCCACCCCCCCCCCCCCCCCACCATCTTTTAAAGGACTTACCGTACATCATGCTTTAGCCGTCTTCATTACAGCTCCAACCTTCCTGTTCATCGGCGTGTGTGTCTGTATCACATTGGTTTTGCACCGTGTGAATTTCATTCAGACAGCGCTCCCCCCGCTTGCCCTGTCCCCCGCCTGCATAACGGGCTGGTGAAGGAAGCCTGTGTGTGTGTGCTCCACTTTGACAGTCGCCGTTCCAGTTGCCGGTTTTTCAGGCGACTGCTCGCAACTTGACAGTCGCCGGCAGTCGCCTGAAAAATCGCCTAAATGGGACAGGCCCATACGGAAACATATAAGTATCTGAGGGAAAAGGAAAAGGCTGCAATGTCCACATGTTAAAATCTATAACAAGATAGCAAGGCTTTAGTATAAGTAGGTCACGATTTAGGAAGGAGAGGGGGTGTAACCTCTGTCAGAGTGCAATGAAGCTTTGGAATGCTCACACTGTTGAGAGCTCTAGTATAATGACATGGAGGATAGTGAGGTTAGTGTGGAGTACACAAATATGATAGGGCATTTTTTGATCTAGTAGGAGGTAGGTTTAGAACCCTTGAAGAACATTAAATTGGATAAGTGCCCAGGGCCTGATGAAATCTGTCTCAGATTATTTCAGCTGTTAGAAAGAACTTTGTACACTCAAAAGGTTAAGCAGGTTTAAGGCTTTGGAAGGAGAGATGGAGTTGACATTTCTGATCGATGTCCTTTCATCTTGAATTCTGGGCAGGCAGTGGGCCATGGGAATCTCACTTACAGCAGGACAGGGTTACCAATGGTATGGGCCTAATGCCACTACAGCCAGCCCATACAGCTTCCTCATCCACTCCAGGCCAAGCCGGTCGCTGCCAACTCATACCTGTACTCTGGCTGCCTCAACTAATTACTCCATCGATTCTCACCTCACCCCGGCCGATTCCACGCCCAGTTCCAGACTGAGAAATTGAAGAAGGGTCGACTCCTCATTCTCCAGTGATGTTGCTTGACCTGCTGAGGTACTCCAGCATTCTGTGTCATTTTATGGATTAACCAGCATCTGCTGTTTGTTGTTTCAACTACTTGTGCAATGCTACACTAATACTTGGTAGTCAATGACTCAGTTAAGTGGGAAATCAACAATAATGAACACCTTCTCCCCCCCTCCCCCCCCCCCCCCCCCCCCCCCCCCCCCCACACATGGTCCACCTGGAGTATTGCGTACAGTTTTGGTCTCCAAATCTGAGGAAGGACATTATTGCCATAGAGGGAGTGCAGAGAAGGTTCACCAGACTGATTCCTGGGATGTCAGGACTGTCTTATGAAGAAAGACTGGATAGACTTGGTTTATACTCTCTAGAATTTAGGAGATTGAGAGGGGATCTTATAGAAACTTACAAAATTCTTAAGGGGTTGGACAGGCTAGATGCAGGAAGATTGCTCCCGATGTTGGGGAAGTCCAGGACAAGGGGTCACAGCTTAAGGATAATGGGGAAATCCTTTAAAACCGAGATGAGAAGAACGTTTTTCACACAGAGAGTGGTGAATCTCTGGAACTCCCTGCCACAGAGGGTAGTCGAGGCCAGTTCATTGGCTATATTTAAGAGGGAGTTAGATGTGGCCCTTGTGGCTAAGGGGATCAGAGGGTATGGAGAGAAGGCAGGTACGGGATACTGAGTTGGATGATCAGCCATGATCATATTGAATGGCGGTGCAGGCTCGAAGGGCCGAATGGCCTACTCCTGCACCTAATTTCTATGTTTCTATGTTTCTATATAACGAGTTTTTGTGTTGTACAATTAGCAGCAGGACCCCTAACAACGTTGATGTACAGAGGGATCCAGGGGCCAAATTTACAGCTCCCTGAAAGTAACAACATGAGTAGATCGAATGGTTAAGACAGCGTATGGTACGTTTGCATTCACCGGTGGTGCATTCATTGTAACAGTCAGGAAGTCATATTGCAGCTTTATAAGACTTTGCTTGGGTGTTTACACTCAAGGCTTACCGACGGGCCCCGCGACTGTGGACTGGGAACACAGTCGGAGGCCTTTATCGAGGAGCTGCGGTCTCATTGCCTCCCTGATCGCCACGTAGAAGCCTGGATCGGGGCCCGGCCGAGGCCTCGTGGGTAGAAGCCTGTGTCAGGCGAAGCGGCCAACGGAGCCTGGGCTGGGGCCCGTGTCGACACCACGGAGGCATGAAGTGGGACGTCGACAGGGGTGAGGCCCCTGTGACGGCAGCAATGAAGCCTCACGATGATGGGGCCTCTGCGGTGGTGAAGCCTCGCGGCGGCGGCGATGCCTCGCGGGTCGTCCCGCGGTCGACGATCGATGAGAGCGTGGAGAACCACCATGAGGGAGGAGGGGAAGGACAATGGGGACCCGGCGTGGGGGTACCTTTGTGGTGGGGTGGGTGGGGGACCAAAGGAAGAGCCGGCGTGCTTTGTAACTTTGTCAGCGCTGTAGGTAGCTGCTATTTGTATACATTGTGTATGTAAGCAAATAATCTCACTGTGCCTAGTCACATGTGACCATAAAGTATTCCTATTCCTATTCCTATTCCCTCTACTTCCCTCTCCTTTTGGGCAGAAGATATAAATGCGTGAAAACACATTCCACCAGATTCTGGAACAGCCTCTTCCACCGAACGGTTCTTCTCAAAGTTAAGGGTGAATTCTGATCTCCCAACCATTGCGATCGTTGGACTATTTTTTATTTGTATTTTCCTTCGAATTGTAACAATATATCACTGGATGAATATATTCTGTCCTCTGATCTTTTTTTTTTTGCACGTTGTACTGGCGTACGGTTTGAGCCCATGTGCATTTTATCAATGCTGCCCTTGGTAAAAATTACAAAAGACATGAATAAATCATGAAATCAAGACCTGTAACCAGGAAAGTAAATCAATCTGTAACTACTGTCAGAAAGATTAAACAAGTCACACATAAAAAATTAAATTAGTTAATTCTATTAAAATAATCCAGTCATTAAGGAACTCAGACCAATCTTTTTTTTTAAATTTGTTTATTTTATTAGAAGTTAATACAATACAAAACAATACAGTGGCACCTAATTTTAGGTGCCAACTATGTCATACCGTAATCCATTCTATGTACAACCTCTAGTTTTATGTTATGAGAAGGAAGTAAGCAAGACAAGAAAAAGAAAACAATAGAAAGGGGAAAGAGTGGAAAAATAGATGGTAGAGAGTAGAAAAATGTGAAGTGTGTATATAAAAAATAAAAATAAAAAAATAAAATAAAAAAAGAAAAGGTGGAAAGTAGAAATAGAAGAGAAGGCCCCTTAAAAGAGAATTGTTCAAATCTATATTCGGAGATGTAGATCTATCCACGTCATGAACTGAAATCAGCAATCCTTATGGTACCGCTGCATCACATGATTCCAAAAAGTCGATGAAAGGAGACCAACTCCTTAAGAATTGGTCATATTTATCTATTAGTCGGAGTCTCATTTCTTCAAGGCGTGCTATGTCCATCATATTCCTAATCCACATTTTAACAGTTGGTATGGCTGTATTTTTCCAAAATTTAAGTATCAATTTCTTTCCAATTATTAACCCATAATTTAAAAAAACATTTTGGTCTTTATTTAAATTGGTATCTTCTCCTATTATTCCAAATATAATCCATTCCATTTTGGGTTCTATTCTTGACTTGAAGAGCTTTGTAAATATATCAAATATATCACTCCAAAATTTATTCAACTTTGTACATCCTACAAATGAATGTGTTATATTAGCGTTTTGACAAATCAACAGTTTTAAATGCATTATAAAGGCAACGAAAAGTACTTCAGTATGGATGATCAGTCGGTGGAAATGCCACAGTCAATACGATGGAAAGTAATTGAAATGCCTGAGGAGCGAATATATTTTGACTTGATGTGGTCATTATCGAGACTGGTACATGCTGATATATTGAAACAGCTGACAAGGACGGTGCTGTTGTAATCTGGCAGATTGATCTCTGCTGTGCTAAGGCCTGCTATTGGCTCTCATAGCTCCTCATGAGGACATCTCCTCATACCTACCCCATTTGACAGTGACTCCATATGCTGAGAGAATGGAGCAGCTGGGCTTGTACACTCTGGAGTTTAGAACGATGAGAGGGTGTCTCATTGAAACATATAAGATTGTTAAGGGCTTGGACACACTAGAGGCAGGAAACGTGTTCCCGATGTTGGGGGAGTCCAGAACCAGGGGACACAGTTTAAGAATAAAGAGTAAGCCATTTAGAACGGAGACGAGGAAACACTTTTTCTCACGGAGAGTGGCGTGTCTGTGGAATTCTCTGCCTCAGAGGGTGGCAGGTTATCTGGATGCTTTCAAGAGAGAGCTAGATAGGGCTCTTTAAAAATAGTGGAGTCAGGGGATATGGGGAGAAGGTATGAACGGGGTACTGATCGGGGATGATCAGCCATGATCACATTGAATGGCGGTGCTGGCTCGAAGGGCCAAATGGCCTACTCCTGCGTCTATTGTCTATTGCCTAAAGCTATTGTCTATTGTCTATTGTCTATTGAACACCAGGCCACCATCTCCCAAACCATCTCATATCCTATCGTTCCCGATGATCCCCTCTCTGCAGATTCCAGCCTTATAGTTCTCTGACTTCCCATTTCTATCTGCTTCCCAAAATCTAAAACTGGATTGCCCTAGCAGATCCATTGTTTCTGCCTGTTCCTGCACAACAGAAATCATCTCAAAATACATGATGGTATCTTGTCTGCTCTTGACCAGTTCGTTCCAACCTACATACACAAGAAACCTCACACGCTCATCACCACTTCAATAACTTCAATTTTCTGGGTCCTCGTCACCTCATCTTTACCATGCATGTCTAGTCCTATTACTCCTTCAATCCCCTTCAGGAAAATTTCAAGCCCTCTGATTATTCCTTGTACAGATACCTGATCAATGAACACTCTTCTCAGCCCAGTGGAACATGTTCTCACTCTTATCATCTTCAAGTCAAAGATGTGGCCGTGGGCACTCACATAAGCTTTGCTTATTTTTTTGTTGGTATTGGAGGGAAATTTGTGTTGAACTTGTGTTGCTCTGAAACAGGCTTTAGAGTGCGTTCTTAATTATGCTCAGACAGGAACACGGATAAAGAACATCTCATAGAGCAGTGGACAAAAATGCTGGAGAAACTCAGCGGGTGAGGCAGCATCTATGGAGCGAATGAATAGGTGATGTTTCTGGTCGAGACCTTTCTTCAGACTGATGTGGGGATGGGGGGGGGGGGGGTGGTGGGGTGGGAAGAAGAAAAAAAGCTTCTCATAGAGCAGTGGTGAGTTTCTGAAACAAATCGGTTTATTCAAGGCTCTGGAAGTGTTTCAAAGATTCATAGCACCCACAACTTTTTATTTTCCCACAACAAAATGGTTACATAGGGTTTTTACACCTTTGAAACAACTTACCATTGATCAATGTTGAACCTCGTGGAAAATATTTCCCTTATTTAACCTAACAAATGGTGCAAATCCTATGCCCAATTCACCATTGACCACATTCAAAACCCTGTTTCGGGTCATTAGGAAACAATTCCTTCATTTACAAAACAAATGGGGAATAAAAAAGTCCTTATATACCTTTACATAAGCACGGGTTAAAGACGCTCATCTTTATGATTAATTTCAGAATTTCCTACATCAGTTGGTTAGTTTAGTTTAGAGATACAGTGCAGAAACAGGCCCTTCGGCCCACCGGGTCCGCGCCGACCAGCGATCCCTATACATTAACACTATCCTGCACCCACTAGGGGAATTTTTTTTTACATTTACAAAGCCAATTAACCTACAAACCATTACGTCATTGGAGTGCGGGAAGAAACCGAAGATACCCGAGAAAATCCACGCAGGTCAGAGGGAGAACGTAAAACTCCGTACAGCCAGCACCCATAGTCGGGATCCAACCCGGGTATCCGGTGCTGCATTCACTGTAAGGTAGCAACTCTAACGCTGCGCCACCATGACTGTGCCACCGTTACTTTGAAAACACCTTGTTCCAAACATGCATCTACACCATTCCCCAATTCTTTCTCCACTACATTAATGACTGCTTTGGAACTGCCTCCTGCATCATAGGAGCATAGAAACATAGAAAATGGGTGCAGGAAGAGGCCATTCGGCCCCTCGAGCCAGCGCCGCCATTCATTGTGATCATGGCTGATCGTTCCCAATCAATAACCCGTGCCTGCCTTTTCCCCATATCCCTTGTTTCCACAAGCCCCGAGAGCTCTACCTAACTCTTAAATCCATCCAGTGATTTGGCCTCCACTGATCTCTATGACAGGGAATTCCACAAATTCACAACTCTGTGGGTGAAAAAGTTTTTTCTCACCTCAGTCTTAAATGGCCTCCCCTTTATTCTAAGATTGTGGCCCCTGGTTCTGGACTCGCCCAACATTGGGAACATTTTTCCTGCATCTAGCTTGTCCAGTTATTTTATAATTTTATATTTCATCAACTTTACTGATTACTTCCAGCCTGCTCAAAAATTCACTTGGAGTATCTCTGACACCTCTTTCTCTTTTCTCAATCTCGCAGTCTCCATCACAGGGAACAGATTATTACCAGATTATTATACTAGTGTACAGGATAGTGTCAGTGTATGTGGATCGCTGGATGGCGCGGACCTGGTGGGCCGTAGGGCCTGTTTCAGCATTGTATCTCTGAATTAAACAAAAAAAATCTGTTGTTCATATATTAACCAAAAAAAGGAAGATCTAAAATCCAATGTGAATCTTACAAAAAACTGTTATTGATGTTGATGCTGCTGAATGCTGTGGTAGCAAAGAACACACACAGAACCAATATTCTTGCAGCTGCATCTTCAGTTTATTGTAAAACGGCTGAATACAAGAACATTTGTTTGCAGTATAGAATGCAAAATAATTTATTATTGACTTATACATGGCATTATTTTGCAACAGAATGAATCCCACACCAGAGACATTTGCTGATCTCAGAGTCCCTAAAAGCAAATTGTAAAGAATGGTAGTACATTGCGCTCAATTATATTGGTTAAACTTCTGATAAATACAAACATCCTTTGAAAATATAGATCCAAGTATGTTGGAGTCAAGCAAAGCAGATCATTCATTCCAGGAAATTGCACCATTCAAGTCCCAAATAAAAACTTTGTTACTGACAGAGGCAATTAGATTCTGTGCTGGACAAAATAATGAAATGAACTTAATCCATGTGATGTGATGGGTTCTGAGCCAGCATCGTGCACTTTTCAGTTGTCAGTTTGTCAAAGTGTTTGTTATATGGCTGCAAATTGGTTTGAAAAGACATTCACCTCATGGGATTGGTAAAGACTGCAGGACAAAATGAAATTCAAAATTGGCAAGGAGAACCAAGAGGAGCCAAGGTGAAGTTGTTTGTCCTTAAACATGTATGGTAGCTCATATTTTGTCAGAAAACTGCCCCTTTTTCACTCAGAAAGGGCCCTTAAGTTTACATCCACCACCCCAGTCTGAAAGTAAACTAATATGATGGATTCTCTGATATTGTTTCTTTCCCATGCAAATGCCTTTTTTCTCTTTTCACGTTGCCCTTATCCTGTTAGACATTTAAGAGAGATGAGATGAAGAACAAAATCTGATGATCAAAATAACAGTAGCAACATTGTCACATGTACCCATATACAGTGAAATGTTTTGTTTTGCATAAAATCCAGTAAATTCATATCTATACATAATCATACTGGGACAGACCCTGTAAAGGGCCTGTCCCACTTTCCCGAGTTAGTCACAAATTCTCCCGAGTTTTCAAACTCGCAGAATGTTAGTAACGAGTCCGTAGGAGGCTGTAGGAGTCCGTGGATATATCGTAGCGGTTCGTATGCCAGCCGTAGGTACTTGGGGTATCAGGTAAGTCGGGACGTTTTTTCAGCATGATGAAAAATGTCCACGAGTAAAAAAATAGCCCCGAGTACCTACGGCTGGCATAACGAGCTGCTATGATATATCTATGGACTCCTACGGCCTCCTACAGACTCGTTACGAACATTCTGCGAGTTTGAAAACTCGGGAGAATTCGAGAATTAATCAGGAGAATTTGTTAATAACTCGGGAAAGTGGGACAGGCCCTTAAGTAACACAGAGTGCATTAATTGAGTAGATTTCTTCTGAGGCAATGTACAAAGAGTCGCCTCGTTTCTGGTACCTTTCATGTTGCTTTCAAGTATCAGGTTCTTAAAAAAATATGGAGTCTTATCTTGAACTTAAAGATCCTAAACCCCTTGACCTTAACTCCTCCTCCCTATCTCACACTGACCTTTCTGTCCTGGGCCTCCTCTATGGACAAAGTGAGGCCCAGCACAAATTGGAGGAACAACACCTCATATTTCACTTGGGCAGCTTACACCCCAGTGGTATGAATATTTACTTCTCTAACTTCAAGTAACCTTTGCTTTCTTTCTCTCTCCATCCCTCCCCCCTTCCCAGTTCTCCGACTAGTCTGACTGCCCTCATTTACATTTTATACTTCCTTATCTCTGTATCTCCTTTTCTCCTGCTTCAGTCTGAAGAAGGGTCTCAACCCGAAACATCACCCATTCCTTTTATTCTGTGATGCTGCCTGTCCCGCTGAGTTACTCCAGCATTTTGTGTCCATTAAAGGTCCATTGTCATAACAGCAGCACTGGAACAGCCATATAGGGATTGACCTGGCTTTTTGTGATGAGATGAGATATGAGATGAGAGATGAGAAGTTATAAGGGCTATGGAAATGGAAATGTCAAAATAAATTTGGAACAGATAGAAATAAATAAAAATGATAAATATTTGAGAAATTAAGGTGGTCAGACTGCCTGCTAATATTGTAGTTGTAAGCAATGAAATGGCTGAAAAGTTGAATAATTAATTTGTTGCAGTGTTTCCAGTGCAGGGTGAAGAATACACTTTCAATGTCTTTCATTTATCTAAAACAACAGTAATGAAAATAATAATTGCCGTAATGTTCATCAAATTTATAGCAACAGATGGAAGCAGTTAAAAAATTTAACAGCTGCCGTGGCAACAGTCTTTTGAATACAGAAAATTACTTTTCATCTCTTTCGCAAGATTCGAAATATTACCCTATTTCCCTTTCCATAGATGCAGCTTGACCTGCTGAATATTTCTAGCACTTTCTATTTATATTTTACATTTGCAATTAATTCAAGTTTTGGTAATCTTTTGCAGTTCATTTTTACTCAGAAAGATTGGACCATCTCTTTGTAAAGAAATCCATCTTGAGGAGGAAGTACTTAACCTAAAATGATCATTCTGAAAATGGTTAGAAATCGGTGAGACCCTCTCCTCCTCGCTCCTGTTAGGCAGAAGATCCCAAAGCTTGAAAGTGCACCCCAATAGACTGAGGCACAACTTATTTTTCTCCATTGTTATCATGTTTCTGAATGGATTTCCATAGCTAGGGTGTGGCTTTTTCTCTGAAATGTAGTGCTACAATGCTGCAAATCTATAATCTGTAGTCTGGTAGTTTTATCTTTGCTCTATATGTTATGGTTGTGTATGGTATGATGCGATTGTATCAATATGCAACTTTAATGTGTAGGAATTAACTGCAGATGCTGGTTTAAACTGAAGATAGACACAAAATGCTGGAGTAACTCAGCAGGACAGGCAACATCTCTGGAGAGAAGAAATGAAGAATAGAATTTTAGAAGAATAGAATAGAATGGGTGACGTTTTGAGTCGAGATCCTTCTTCAGACCATTTTATCTGATTTAATTGAATAGCACATAATCAAAATGTGTCTCACTCTATCTCAGTATACGTGACAATAAAAAAACACAGTCAACCAGTAAACCAACAAATGGCACAGCTTGGTAGGTACTCAGGCCTTCCGATGATGCAGGTTTTCATGGTCAGTGGCCGGATTCAACAACAGCTGCCCAAGGCCATTGCAAGTACAATGCAGGATCACGGATGTGGTGGTCTTGCATAATGATGTGAAGAGGATGACGTGCAGAGGATGTTTCCACTAGTGGGAGAGTCTAGGACTAGAGGATATAACCTCAGAATTAAAGGATGCTCCTTTAGGAAGGAGATAAGTAGGAATTTATTTAGTCAGATGGTGGTGAATCTGTGGAATTCTTTGCCACAGAAGGCTGTGGAGGCTAAGTCGATGGATGTTTTTAAGACAGATAGATGGATTCTTGATTACTACGGGTGTCAGGGGTTTTGGGGAGAAGGCAGGAGAATGGGATTAGGAGGGAGAGATAGGTCAGCCATGACTGAATGACGTAGACTTGATGGGCCTAATGGCCTAATTCTTCTCCTATCCGTATGAACTTAATACCTTATATTAGGCACGTAAGTGAACTTCAGTGGCATGTTGGTCTACTTCCACCATTCTGAGTCCTTCTCACATAACCAAAACACTTGATTTATCTTGAAAGTAGATAACAAGGAAACATTCTGTAAGTATAAATGGAATCTTTCTTTCAAATTTTATTTTAAAATCAGGGAAAATCCCAAATCTGGCATTGTCTTGATTCCCAAGTGTACCAAATTTTAGACCGGACTATATGTCTTTTCAGCATGTCCCAGAGGAAAATAAAGGCATTACAAAAATATGTTATGCTACTTACATGTATGTTCCTGTTCCACCATTATTAGAAATAAAAGATAATGTAAAAAGCTCATTAATATTGTTACAATAGAAATGCTGCAGTTTAGTAATCAATGGGAGCTCTTCGGTATATCTTCCTATTGTTTTGTTATATTATTTTAACCATTGTCAAAGTTCTTATCTATATAATTAAAAGCCTAATCTTGACCACTTCCTGTTTGTGCTCTATATTGATTTTATAAAAATCACTACCACTTATGGCTGTGATTTTTGGCCACCTTACTCAGAGTCATCCCCGCTCATCAGGTGCTGAGGATTTTTCCCATCGATGAAAAATAAAAAAGTTATTAGTGTTTAAAAAATGTTGAGATTCTCTTCCCTGTCAATCACCGCCATGAGGGCCACCCCCCCCCCCCCCCCGGGTGTGGGGGAGGAGCTATATAACCCAGGAGTGTGGATGTGGCTCTGTCGCTGCAAGATGGCGAGGGAGAGGTCACGACTCTCAGTCCAAGCTGTGAATCTACAGAACACTTAGTGTCTACTGACATGTGAGTGCCTTTTATATGGTTTTTAATGTGTTTTTAAAATGTGTTTTTAAAATGTGTTTTTAAAATGTGGCTTTAAAATGTGTTTTTGAAATGTGTCTTTAAAATGTGGCTTTAAAATGTGTTTTTAAAATGTGGCTTTAAAATGTGTTTTTAAAATGTTTTTAAAATGTAGCTTTAAACGTGTTTTTAAAATGTGTTTTTAAAATGTGGCCTTAAAATGTGTTTTTAAAATGTGGCCTTAAAATGTGGCTTTAAAATGTGGCTTTAAAATGTGACTTTAAAATGTGGCTTTAGGATGTGGCTTTCGGGTGTGGCTTTTGGGTGTGGCTTTTGGGTGTGGCTTTTGGGTGTGGCTTTTGGGTGTGGCTTTTGGGTGTGGCTTTCTGGATGTGCCTTTCTGGATGTGCCTTTCTGGATGTGCCTTTCTGGATGTGCCTTTCTGGATGTGCCTTTTTGAGATGTGCCTTTTTGGGATGTGCCTTTTTGGGATGTGCATTTTGGGATGTGCCTTGGGTTGTGGCCTTGAGTTGTGGCCTTGAGTTGTGGCCTTGAGTTGTGGCTTTCAGTTGTGGTTGAATAAATGCTTTAAAAGTCCCGCTCATTCCATGACGTAGTGGACAGGTCGCTCTCAACAATGCATAATTTCTGGTGAGTGCAGAGGTCGTGCTGAATGCGGAAGTGTGGCTGACTGCGGAAGGCCCGAAGTGGAGACGCCACACTGAGCCATTTGAGTATTCAAAACAGTTTACTGCCATATATATATGGTGTGTGTGGTGTGTGCTAGTGTGATGGTGTGATGGTGAGATGGTGTGATGGTGTGATGATGTGATGGTGTGATGGTGTGATGGTGTGATGGTGTGTGTGTGTGTGTGTGTGTGTGTGTGTGTGTGTGTGTGTGTGTGTGTGTGTGTGTGTGTGTGTGTGTGTGTGTGTGTGTGTGTGTGTGTGTGTGTGTGTGTGTGTGTGTGTGTGTGTGTGTGTCCCACTTAGTCTAGTACTAACTAAAATTCCCACTTAGTCTAGTACTAACTAAAATTCAGGTAAAATGTTTTATATTGCATACATCGGAAAAGTAAGTCAAATTTAACAGTAGTCAAACAACTTCAATGAAATGTTGCTTGCAACATACAATATAATAGACCTTTACACAGCATTGTACCAGTTTCTATAGTTAGTACGACGGAAGATGCATAAAGCCTCCTCCCCATCATCCCATCTCTGGAAAGATTGATCCCTCTGCAGCTCCTTGGTTCACTCATCCCTTCCCATTCCAAACCACCCCTTTCCCAGGTACTTCCCATTCAACCACAGGAGATGTAACATCTATCCCTATACCTCCTCCCTCTCCTCCACTCTGAGACCTCAGCAGTCCTTCCAGATGAGACAAAGATTCATGTTCACCTCCTCTAACCTCATTTACTGCATCCAGTGTTCCTGCGGTGGCCTCGAATGAGACTAAGCGTAGACTTGGCGACGGTTTTACCAAACACTTGCACTCCATCCATCAGGTCTACTGCAGCTGCATTTGCCTTACAGCACTAGAGATTCCAGTTCGATCCTGACTAAGAGTGCTGTCCGGCATGTGTTTTTATGTTCTCCGCTTGAACTTGTGTGTTTTCTCCGGGTGCTCTGGTTTCCTCCCACATTCCAAAGACATGCAGGTTTGTCGGTTAATTGGTTTTTCTAACTTGTCCCCAGCGTCTTGGATTGAACTAGTGTCTAGGTGATCGCTGGTCGGTGGGGACGTTAATGGGCCAAAGGGCCTGCTTCAACGCTGTATCTCTAAACTAAATTAAATTGAAACAAAAAATGAGTTGCTGCCTCATGAACGTGACACCTATCATCAAGGAAGATATCATTCAGGTCAAGCATTCTTCTCAGTGATACTATCTGGCAGGAGATACAAAAAGGTCCCACCCCATCAGGTTCAGAAACATCTACTTTCCACCAAGCATCAGGTTGTTGAAACAACCTGCACACTATTTCTACATTGGCAACAGAACAGAATGGCTTACCTGACCCGAACCGTTGCCTGCAATTCCATCCACAGATGCGACCTGACTTGCTGCATTCATGCAGTGCTTTATATTTTGCTCAAGATTCCAGCATCTGCTGGTCCTTGTGTCTACATGCCTTCCGCTACCATGGCCTTGGGTCCTAATTGTATATATTTGCCTTTTTTGCAGCATCTTTCTTTTCATTATTTTAGAGAAGTTATGTGTAAGTTAAGTAGAATTTATGGATAATATATGTTTTTGGGAGTTGTCTGCGTTGACGTGCATGATTTTCATTTTTACTGTGTCTCACACATATATATATATTTGTGCATATGGTAAGAAACTCATCTTGACGACTTGAGGAGCGATTCAATAATATTGGCTTAGATGTCCTGGAGACTGGATGAATACAAGGTGATCTAATTGAAATGTATAAGATTCTTAGTGGGATTGATAAAGGTGGATGTTCAGGAGCTCTTCTCTCAGAGTGAAGAGTCCAGCACTGAGATGTCTAGTCTCAGAATAATGTGTCACCAGTTTGAACTAAAGTAAGAAATGTATTTTCCAAGTAGCTCGTGAAACTTTGCAAACTTTTACCACAGAGGGTTGTGGACGCCCACTCTCTCAGTATATTTAATTTTATTCAAGCCAGTCAGAGGATATAAGTGAGAGACCGGAAATTACATGGATGAGGTCATAAGGTCATAAAGAATAGTAGAATTAGGCCATTTGGCCCATCAAGTCTACTCTGCCATTCAATCATGGCTGATCTGTCTCTCCCTCTGATCCCATTCTCCCGCCTTCTCCCCATAACCTCTGACACCCGTACTAATCAAGAATCTCTCTGTCTATGCCTTAAATATATCCACTGACTTGGCCTCCACAGCCTTCTGTGGCAGAAAATTCTATAGATTCACCACCCTCTGACTAAAGAAATACCTCCTCATCTCCTTCCTAAAGGAACATCATTTAGTTCTGAGGCTATGACCTCTAGTTCTAGACTCTCCCACTAATGGAAACATCCTCTCCACGTCCACTCTATCCAAGTCTTTCACTTAGTATGTCACTTAGGGCAGCACGGTGGCGCAGCAGTAGAGCTACCGCCTTACAACACCAGAGACCCAGGATCATTCCTGACTATAGGTGCTGTCTGTACGGAATTTGTACTCAATGCTGAAGCCGGCAAAATGCACTTGCAAAGAATGGGCATAATACTAGGCCCAGTAACATCAGACTTACCGTGAAAGAAATGGATCCTGATTCTAAACGGAGCACTGCGTCCGGTAACAGTCAACCTGCAATTGGAGTTGGGTAAGTGGGTGTTGCTGGATACTATGTTGGCCACTGCGGGAATAGATATTGAGCCTTAAGATGGTGGACTCACGATGAGGTGCAGGATACGGAGTTTGGTGACTATGTAATAGAAGTACAGGAACTTGATTCTGAGTGTACTATTAGCCAAAAGGACAGTTATTGATCTGAAGTATTACACACAGCATAGGGGTTGAAAGTGTAATATATCGCCAATACATGAGTGGTTGAGAGGGCTAGACTTCGAGTCCAAGATCAATGTCTTCGCGGTTGAAGGGCAGGATAAAGATCCTGATAATTATTCTATGATGGACTTTATTCAGTCACTTGAGATTTTGTCATTTAACCTATCTGGGTTCATTATTTCATTGCATTCTTGACTTGAAACAAGACTGCCTCAGAGGAATATTGTGAGTTCAGGAGAGGAACTATTTGTCATAGAGTTCCAGCCTTGTCCATGCTTTCAGAAAATGATGCTGATACAGCCGACCCAGTCCAACTTTTGGTTAATAATGATCTACTAAATGTTGTTAACGGAGACAATACCACTGACAATATAATTGCAGGTCAAAGGGGGTTTTGCTGGCCTTTCTTTGATTTGAGATGGATATTATGTGGTTCCTATGTCATGCAGATTGTACCTGTCACTAGCAACAAATCACTGCTTGTCATCCAGATCCTGTTATAGGCTGTGATTTTGTCCACATGAAGTCTTTTGTTGCATCATTCCAATGATTGATTTTGACAGTTCTGCTGCTTTTTGCAGCATTTTCGAACATCAGACATTTAGTCAAGGACAGATCCTTTCACTTCTTCAAAATTCAATCATTCCACCACAGATATTTTACTGCGCTGATTACAAGGTTCTTTTGCACACCATATTTAATCAATTATTTCACAGTGTCCTAATTAAAAGCATAAAATCAATGAATTTGATGACAAAATTTTCACATCAACAACATAAACACAACCACTGTGAATATTTGGTGTGTGCAAATGTGAAAACAATGGTAAGTTACATTATTTTGACTACATCCAACCAAAACTCACTTAAGCCTATTATGTGCACAAAACTGAATCTGTGCGGATCAGATGACAATTGCCCACATACTCGCTCAGGACACAAAGAGTGAAGATAAGTTTGGCCATCAGTAAACAAAGCTATATCGTCTGAAAGGTTGCAAATGAGAAGTGAAACCAGATTTGATCAGGAGTTAACCATTAATCCTATATTACTTATATGATTCCATATGATATGATAGAACCTTATTTATCCCAGGAGGGAAATTGATCTGCCACCAGTCATAAAACACAAAACACATGAAACATGAAATTAAAGTGATGAATGGAAAGTCCAGGATTGGGGGTGTGCAAAGATTGAGGGGAGGGAGGTGTGGGGGGGATGGGGAGTAAGTCTAGCCCACGACAGAAGGGGGAGGATTTGTACAGTTTGATAGCCACAGGGAAGAAGGATCTCCTGTGGCGTTCTATGCTGCATCTTGGTGGAACCAGTCTGTTCATGAAGGTGCTCCTCAGGTTGACCAGTGTGTCATGGAGGGGGAACTGTATTGTCCAGGATATTGCGCTGATTGAGGCCCCAGCACACGCCAGCAAAGAACATCTGCAGCATCTTACGGAGCCTTCCCAAAAAGTACAGCTGACTCTGTCCCTTCTTGTACAGCGTTCCTGAACCAGTCCAGTTTACTGTCCAGGTACACTCCCGGGTATTTGTACTCCCTGGTAAGCTGCACATCCACACCATTGATGGAGGCAGGGGACAGGGGTATTACTCTCCTCCTAAAGTTCACCACTAACTCCTTAGTCTTGTCGGTGTTGAGCTGCAGGTGATTCAGCCCACACCACTCAACAAAGTCGTTGACCACACGTCTGTATTCAGCTTCCCTCCCCACACTGATGCAGCCCACAATTGCAGAGTCATCTGAACACTTCTGCAAGTGGCAGGAGTCTGAATTGTATCTGAAGTCCGAGGTGTAGATGGTGAACAGGAAGGGAGAGAGGACCATCCCCTGTGGGGCCCCTGTGTTGCTCACCTCCATGTCCGAGACACAGTTCTGTAGCCTGACATATTGTGGTCGTCCAGTCAGGTAGTTGGTGATCCAGGACACCAATGGAGCATCCACCCACATCTTCATCAGTTTGCTCCCTAGCAGTGCAGACCGGATGATGTTAAAAGCATTGGAAAAGTAAAAAAGCATGACTCTCACAATGCTTCCCGGCCTATCCAGGTGAGCGTAGGAACAATGGAGCAGGTGGATGATGGTGCCCTCAACCCCCATCTTTGTTTGGTAAGCAAACTGCAAGGGGTCCAGGTAGGGTTTAACCAGGGGTCGCAGGTGAGTGAGCACCAGCCTCTCCAGGTACTTCATGATGCGTAATATCAGCGCCACCGGTCTGTAGTCATTGGAGGAGCTGGGACCGTCCTCTTTCGTACAGTAACCAAGTAGGATGTCTTCCACATCACAGGAACCCTCTCCAGGCTCAGGCTAAGGTTGAAGAAGTCCCCTGCAGATGATGATTGCAATACCCAGGAAGTAAACTGTCCTATTGCTGAAGAATGTCTGAGTCAATCTGCATAAACAACTTACATATCTTTAACGAAGATAGACACAGAATGCTGGAGTAACTCAGCAGGACAGGCAGCATCTCTGAGGAGAAGGAATGTGTGACGTTTGTGAATTGTGACCCTTCTTCAGACCTTTACCGAAAGTGTACCGCCAGACATCCCAGAAATGTCTTGCTTGTTTAAGAGATGGAGTTGCCTGCAGTGGATATCAGACACTCTCTCTGTGGTTATATCAAATCAGTCACATCATTCTGGAGACATTTCCTCAAACACAGGACAGATGAACCACACATCTATGATTGCCCACGAGCTACTGGACGACCTTGATGATAGGTTATTATTGGGCTTTCGATGGTGCAAAGGAGACGTTGGCACATGCGACGATGCTGGTCCACCCGCTGGCTGATGACCCAACTGCCCTGATGGTAGACGCCTTTGACTCTGCTGTGGATGGTGTGCTGGAGCAGTTGATCGAGGGGTGCTGGCGGCCCCTGGCCTTTTTCAGCCGTACAGTGCCTTTGACCGGGAGCTCCTTGCATTATACCTGGCGGTGAGACACGTTCGCTATTTCCTTGAGGGCCGGGATTTTACTGCCTTTATGCTGGGAATTCGTACTGCCCAGAAGGAGGATTTGGCTTCTTCCTCTGTGGAATTGGTTCATGGTACTCCACTTACGGTTCTGGGGGATTTCGTTCCGGTTGCTCGAGGGTTGCAGGAGCCGCCCTCGTCTGTGTTGGTCCGCTTGCGGGAGAAGGTGGGTACGCTCTCTCCTGTCACGACATCTCACCATGGGGTGGTTCATTCCCATGCTCCTCCTGCTCTCCAAGACTGTTTGTATGTGTCCCTGCACCGCAACGTTCACCGGTTGCCGCTGCAGCGTCTGTACAAGGGTCCTTTCCGCGAGCTGCGGCATGAACATGGGGGTTCGGCGCGAGTGTCGGTGGCTCGCCTGAAGCCGGCCCATTTGGCCATTTGTCAGGTGGCCCAGCCTCATTGTCGGGGGGGTCGGCGGTCCCGGCTGCTTCCGATTCCGCCTTTACCGGTTGTGTCCCCTGTGCGGAGGGATGTGTGTATGAGGTCCGGCCGTCTCGTTCATCTGCCGTTTCGTTTTCGTGCCCCTGGTTCTGAGGGGGGTCTTGTGGCGCCACCCAGTGGTTAGGCCATTTATTGGGCGAACCCTCGGCCCTAGGACTGGCAGGGTCACATGACTAGGTTTGGCGGGAAGAAGTCGTCACATGGCTTAGGGATGTGTCCTGGTGTATATATACAGAACTTTGGGAGAACCCTCCCCAGTCGCATGTGAGCTGTTCTTTGTGTAACTCAATAAAGATCACTTTGTTTCACAACACGTGTCTCGCTATACTACCATATTAACACTGCATGTCAGTAGCTCTCTCTCTTAAATTAGTTGGCATTTCAAACTAACAACAAAGGTTCTTTATTAAGTAAAAGAAAAGCTTACAGTGTCAAAACTGTATCCATCTTACTCTGCCTTTTTCTACACAGACAGATTGATTGACTAGATGTCTGGTTCTACGCTATCCAATGTTGGAATAATTCAGAGTGGAGTCAGTCATGTGCTACATTTCCGAAGGTAGTGCCAACCAACGGTGCATTTGTTACCTGCAAAAAACTATAACACGTTGACAATATAAAGTGTGGACATTGGAGTCTTCTCTTCCTGCCTGCCCGGCAGTGAACTGGAGCTTACACTACACCCACCCCCTAGAGTCATAAAGTCATATAGTGTGGGAACAGGCTATTCTGCCCAACGTGCTCACACCGGCCAACATGTCTCAGCTACACCAGACCCACCTGCCCTTGTTTGGTCCATATCCCTCCAAACCTGTCCTATCCATGTACCCATGTATCCTGAATGATGAAGTGGAGAGTGAAGAAGTCCAGAAAGAAGTGGAGCAATAAAGGAACCAAGATCAAAGCACAAAGACCAATGCATCTGCAGAAACTGAAGGACATAACATTGAATTGGAACACCGATATGATTCTGCTACCAGTCAGAATTCAGTTCTTGGGACTCTGAAGAGGCAACACTTTGCCACATATTCCCCGGGACTGTTATCGTGAGGAAGTGAGGAAGAATATAAAGGATTATCTTCCCGCTGAGTTCCTCCAGCATTTTTGTCTATCTTCGATCTTTCCAGCATCTGCAGTTCTTTCTTAAACAAGAAGATAAAGGGAGTGAATTTCCTCGAATAACTTACAACATTTTCAATATTGCTGATCAAAGTGTGCTGGATCAGTTTTACAACATCTGTATTCAGAATGTAAGCACAGAGCCAATTCAGACTCCTCCAAATGTTTAAGAATTTTGTACTTGAAGGATACAAGAAGGCATCCTAAATGTGATGACTCTCTTGTACTGCCTCAGTGTAATTTACTATTCTTAAACTCATATACTTCAGTGCTTATGTATAGTCAGATTTCACTGAACTGTGGCCTACACCATCTTGAAGCCGCGGTCTCCGGTGGGGAGGCACCGATTCAGGACTTAGCTGGTCTTACCTTGTCTGCACATCTGGACGCCCGCTGCGGCGACTGCGGAGGGTTGTGGTCCTGACCACGGGGGAAAATGGAGGAGGACTGACAAAACTTTGTGCCTTCCACCACAGTGATGAATGCTGTGGTGGATGTTTGTGTAAATTTTTTTTGATTGTGTCTTGTGTGTTCTATTTTTATTGTACCACTGCTGGCAAATTCATTTCACTGCACTTTATGTGTAAGTGACGAATAAAACTTGACTTGACTTGACTTGACTTGTATGCAAAAAAAGTATTTCACTGTACCTAGGCACACATGACACTAAAGTACCATTGATACGGAGATATTTGAGATTTTTTTTTAATGTATGAATGGCAAGCATTTTGAAATAATATTCCTTTTTCTATGTTACCTACTTATTTTCATGAATGATTAAATCTAGATCTGACATTTTTGACATTTAGTTTTGTAAGTCAATAGAGGAATAGATCGGATAGATACACAGAGTCTCTCGCCCAGAGTAGGTGAATCGAGGACCAGAGGACATAGGGTTCAAGTTCAAGTGTTCAAGTGAGATTATTGTCATGTGTCCCTGATAGGACAATGAAATTCTTGCTTTGTAGGCATTGACTACAAAACAGATCAGTGTGTCCATATACCATTATATAAATATATACACACATGAATAAATAAACTGATAAAGTGCAAATAACAGATAATGGGCTATTAGTGTTGAGTTTTGTCCGAGCCAAGTTTAATAGCTTGATAGCTGTGGGGAAGTAGCTATTCCTGAACCTGGTCGTTGCAGTCTTCAGGCTCCTGTACCTTCTACCTGAAGGTAGCAGGGAGATGAGTGTGTGGCCAGGATGGTTTGGGTCCGTGATGATACTGCCAGCTTTTTTGAGGCAGCGACTGCGATAGATCCCCTTGATGGAAGGAAGGTCGGAGCTGATGATGGACTGGGCAGTGTTTACTACTTTTTGTAGTCTTTTCCTCACCAGGGCGCTCAAGTTGCCGAACCAAGCCACGATGCAACTGGTACCTAGGTACACATAGGTTTATGTGACATAGGTGACCTAGGACATAGGTTTACGGTGAAGTGGAAAATATTTAATAGGAATCTGAGGGGTATCTTTTTCACACAAAGGGTGGTGGATGTACGGAATAAGCTGCCAGAGGTAGTTGAGGCAGGGACTATCCCATTGTTTAAGAAACCGACAGGTACATGGATAGGACAGGTTTGGAGAGATATGGACCAGACATGGGCAGGTGGGACTCGTGTAGCTGGGATATGTTGGCTGGTGTGGGCAAGTTTCCACACTGTACCACTATGACTCTGACTCTAAGTCATTTGTTCTCGATAATGTTTCCTGTTTGGATATTTTAATAATTTAATAGCCACAGCTGTCGCAATGCTGGCAATGTTTATGATGAATATTATGGCAATATAGATTCTGGCAATGTTTGAAAGAGGAAACCTGCTGTTTGCATAGCACATTGGGGGATAAGTAATCAATGGGAAAACCTTCATGTGGATGAAATAGCACAGACCCTAATGTTGCTGGGAACTGTTTGCATTTAGCTCAAACAACCTGACATTTCCTTATAAGAAACGAGTGACCATTTTATAGTTCCACATAAACATAATAATTAAAATGGACTGTTTCTGTCTTGCAAAAACAATGGAGGCACATTCCCAACAACAAATATAAATATTACTTCAGTGTCAGATTTTCCACCAGCTGGTTTAAATCCAAATGCTAACACTATTAATTCTACGAATCGTCTGCTCTCCAAAGAATAAAAACAACAAATACCCAGAAATTACATTTTAAATGTTAGTGTATACTCCGTTGCATCACATCACTATTAAAAATGGATTTTTGCGTTAATTTGCAGTAATATTCTCACACTGATCTTGGACAATATTAATCTGAGCAAACATTGTAAAACTGCTTTAATCACAGATCCTCTAGGATTTCTTAGAAGCAGATATTGTCATATCTAATAAAGCTCAAAACCAATATAAATGGCGTTGAAATTGCGCGATCGAGGTATCATTAGTAGGTATGTTGCAAAGCGTACCTGAAGCGTCGCTGAAAATCTGTCCCAGCCCGTGTGCGCGATTTTGGCGCCGTTTAGAGGGGGGCGGGTTTAAAACGCGATTTTCCCTAGGCTGTTCAAATCGAGGATGTTCAGCCTAGTTAATTATTAACGAAAAATCGCTGGAAGATTAGGTCGCTTTAGCTATTATTACTTTTAAGGGCTTTATCTAATTGTTATAGTAGTTTAAAAATTAACCTCTAAACCCGCGACCGCCGTCAAGCGGCCGGATCTCATACAGTGGACAATAGAAGGTAGGCTGTTTATTTTTACATTAAAAAGGACTTATTAAGATCCCTTTATACAAAGTTTAATGTTGCGAGTAGCTAATTTGGACCCCATTATATCCCGCAGTATTTTTCTGGGCATTTGAGGGCACAAATCTACCGCAATGTGAACGTTCTAAACCCACACGTTCACAGGATCCCACTAGAAAGCTGATTTAAATGGACTTTAATTTACAGCAATTGAACACTAAATTCCTTCCATTTGGCCTATAAATTAATGTAAATGAGATTTAAAAATCATGTTTTATTGTGAATTATTTGTGAATATTATTTGGACACTAATATTAATTTCAGGTCATCCAAGTAAGATTATGTTATATTTGTTTCAGAATGCTTCAATCTATGATAACTGAAAATTTCATTCAGTTCTCTTAATTTTTAAGAAAGTTATGTGCTTTTGACTGTCCACGATCACAGCTTTTTTGTTATGTCCATAGAAAATCAATAGGGAACAAGATGCTAATATCCGAGTATGAAAATGGCCATAACTTTTTAAATACTTGAGATATGAAAGTGAATTAGGTGTCAAATTAAACTTCTTTTTATGCTTTATCTGATGGGATAAATTGCAGACTTGATTTTTAAAATCTCAAAATGTTGTAACATTGCTATCAGTGAAGTGAAAATTTTACTTAAGAGCCAGAAGCTTGCCGTGGGCAAAATAAAGCTGTTAATTAGTAGTCCTGCAGCAAACCTTGAGGTTGTCCAGGAATAAATTTGTTGTCTCTAAAATGGGTCTAGATGTAGTGGAATGGGCAGATCGCATCCCATCACCTGAAGCTGACATGTATGGTCTGATCACTTTGCACATTCAGATCTTGACTATGCTTTGTCAAATAAAGAAATCAGATTTGATGCTGATCGGATCACCAGATTTGTCATGGAAAACAAGAGTCAGTTCCAGGCTTTGTAAATGGTGAGCTGCAAGTGATGATCTTGTGGAACTTGTATATTTACACGCTTGTTCTTCCAGACTCTCAGTCTGCTGAAGTGTCCCGACCTCAATAACTCTCAGTCTGATGAAATGTCTCGACCTGAAATGCCACCAATTCCTTTTTATCTGAGATGCTGCCTGACCCGCTGGGTTACTCCAGCATTTTGCGTCTACCATTGGTGTAAACCAGCATCTGCAGTTCTTCTTGCACAGGGAACTGCAGATGCTGGTTTATTTAAAAAAAGGACAGAAAGTGCTGGAGTAACTCAGCGGGTTAGGGAGCATCTCTGAAAAACATGGATAGGTGTTGTTTCAGGTCAGGACACTTCTTCAGAAGAAGGGTCCCAACTCAATTACATTTAAGGTCCTTGGTTTGGCTAATCTGTGTACTTTTCAAAGATAAGATTCATGTATTTCACACTCTCCTTATTTGTACATGAAAATTACATTCAGGGTCCAACAACAAATGCTTAGTAGCAATTTACATCTATAAGCAGCTGATTTGCTAAAAGGTCGTGCTATTTTCTCTAGTTGTACTGTGACTTTTTCTATGTTAACACGTTAATATTAAAGTTATTATTAACGTGTTAACATAGTATAAATTACAAGAACATTTCCATCACCGGGGCGAAACTGGGGGCGCCACCATTGGTCGTTCATTCATTCGTGCCAGTGCCCGCTGGTTCAGTTTTCTCCAAGATCTATTTAAGAAAGAACTGCAGATGCTGGAAAAATCGAAGGTAGACAAAAAATGCTGGAGAAATTCGGGTGAGGCAGCATCTATGGAGAGAAGGACTAGGTGACATTTTGGGTCAAGACCCTTCTTCAGACTGAAGTGGGGGGGGGGGGGGGTGCAAAAAAGAAAGGAAGAGGCAGAGACAGTAGGACTGGAAGGAAAGCTGGGGTGTATACTACCCAAGCGAAATACCGAAGCTTGTCTCCTCACTGCATTTACTGCTGGCTCCAGTCGAAAATCTGAGTTTTCGAGAGATCTGTGCAAGGCATTCATTGATACTGGACTTCCACTGTGGAAATTGGAAAATAAATCTCTCAGAGTTTTTTTAGAGAAATACACAGAGGAACATATACCAAGCGAATCATCATTATGGAAAAATTATGTTGACAGTAACTTCAACATTGTTGTGCAGAAATTTAGGGATGAAGTTGTATGCAACAAAATATGGATCTCAATAGACGAGACTGTGGGTTTGTGGGGAAATATGTTGCCAATGTGGTCATCGGTATACTGGAGGCAGGTCAACCATCAAAGGAGTATTTGTTGACATCAGAAGTATGGGAGAAGTCAAACACATCAACTATTGATCAGTTGTTTACATCTTCACTTGCTGTACTTTGGCCAGAGGGTATAAAATACGAGAATGTTCTTTTGTTTGTGACTTAAAGTTTTATTTCCCAAAATTTTGCATTTGACATGCTTAGCTCATGCACTCCATAGAATTGCCGTACACATACATAGCCTGTTTCTAAATGTCGATCGCCTAGTTTCCAATGTCAATAAAATCTTCCTCAAAGCACTGTCACGTGTGTAGTTATTGAAGAAAATGGCACCTGAGATTCTGATACCTCCTCAGTCCATTTTGACTAGGTGGGGTAAATGGCTTTCTGCTGTACTCTACAATGCTGCAAATTTAGAAACAAAAAAATAAATCATCAACTGTTTTGAAGAACAAGAATCTGCTGCAGTCGGGATTGTCAGTGAAATCATGCAGAAAAAGTCACTCCACCGCGATCTTGTGTTTATTGCTTCCAATGTTGCAAACTTCCCACAAGCTATCACTTCCCTTGAGAAATGTGGCAAAACATTAATGAATAACATGCAAGTTTTCAACAAAGTAGCTGACGATATTCGTAAAGTTCCTGGCGATGTAGGTAAAGACATACAAGAAAAATGTGAGAGAGTGATTTTAGCTAACAAAGATGTTGTAGAAATAGAAAACATAGCTAATGTTCTCAAAGGTAGTTGTAATGCACAAAATATCAAGATGAATATAATCTGTAGCTTGTTTTGGGTATGCACCAGTGACCTCAGCTGAGGTAGAAAGAAGTTTTTCACAACTGAAGCATATTCAGTCTGACAGACAGCATAGTTTAACACCAGATAATTTGAAAAAAATGCTAGTAATTATGTGCAGCTTTAATGTAGTTTATCTTCACATTATCATTTTTTTGTCAATAAATGCCTTTTTCGTGCCTTTTTTGTAATTTTATTATGACTTTTTGCCCGCAAATTTCAGAGTTTTTTAGTGCCTAAACATCTTTGCTCTATTCATAATTAATATAATTTATCAGCTTCTTTACTTCAAAGTCAAAAACAAAAAGCTTCTGCTGAATGCTGTGTAATCTATGCACTCCTTACTCAGTATCTATGGTAGAACAAATATTCTGAATAAAATTTTCAGCAGTTCATAGAGAGCAATTGTAAAATTCACAAGGCAAGCTGTTAATGTGATTCCCACCTATGCCATTCTGCAGCACCTGGGCAATGGCATATCTGCAATAGTAGATTTAAATAAGGATGTACTCTACACATTGCACAAGCAGAAACTCTAAAGCAAGGTTGTTATGTATAGTTTCAGTCAAATGGTTAACTCATCTAGTAAAGGCATAACACTAATAACACCAAGGTCATGGGTTCAATTCTCATACTGCTTCTGTACAATATGCTGTAAAATTATGCAATGGGAATCCTTCACCACATGGAGAATCTTGTGTAAGATGAAACACAGAAACATTGAAAACAGGTACAGGAAGAGGCCATTTGGCCCTTCGAGCCAGCACTGCCATTCATTGTGATAATTCACAATCAATAACCCGTGCCTGCCTTCTCCCCTTACCCCTTGATTCCGCTAGCCCCAAGAGCTCTATCTAACTCTCTTTTAAATTCATCCAGTGAATTGGCCTCTACTGCCTTCTGTGGCAGAGAATTCTACAAATTCACAAGTCTCTGGGTAAAAAAGTTTTGTCTCAACTCAGTTTTAAATAGCCTCCCCTTTATTCTTAGACTGTGGCCCCTGCTTCTGGACTCCCCCAACATTGGGAACAATTTTCCTGCATCTATCTTGTCCAGTCCTTTTATAATTTTATACGTTTCTATAAGATATCCTCTCATCCTTCTAAATTCCAGTTAATACAAGCCCAGTCTTTCCAATCTTTCCTCATATGATAATCCCACCATTCCGGGAATTAACCTTGTGAACCTACGCTGCACTGCTTCAATAGCAAGGATGTCCTTCCTCAAATTAGGAGACCAAAACTGCACACAATACTCCAGATGTGGTCTCAACAGAGCCCTGTAAAACTGCAGAAGGACCTCTTTACTCCGATACGCAAATCGTCTCGTTATGAAGGCCAACAGTAGGGAAAATAATGCTGAGGCTCCCTACATGATACAACAGAGCCATGGAAGGGCTTAACACAGTTATTAGGTTGTTTCTGCAGTTTGCAGCAAACAACAGCAGAATGTTCAGAGGGGAATTGGTAAAGTAAATAAGAGAGATCATGATTGAAAATCTCAGGGGACTTAAATTGACATTCAAAGAATACAAAGGATACAAAGGACATGTATTATCACATACACCAATTGGTGTAGTGAAATTTGACTTGCCATGCAGCACACAAATAAAGATAAGACTCAGCATTAAAGAATTTAACAATAAACATAAAAACATCCCCCCACAATGGTTCCCACTGGGAGGGAAGGCACAAAGTCCAGTCCCCATCCCCTTGTCCACCCATAGTCGGGCCTATAGAGGCCTCTGCAGTCGGCGCTACGGCGGCCCGATGTTTCAGGTCCTCTCGCTGGATGATGGTGCTCCGGCGTCGGGAGAATCCTCTCAGCGGCTTGGGACACCTGGAACGGCTGCTTCCTTATTGGAGGCCACGGCTTCCACCACTGGCGATCTCAGCGAGAGATCCCAGGCTCCCGATGTTAAAGTCAGCATCGCCGCCCGCGACTGGCCGCTCCACAGACCCACAGCTCCGCGATGTTTTTTTATCGGCGGTCTCAGCTCACTGGAGTTCCAGCGCGGCGACCCGGGCAAGGCATCGCCCGCTCCGCGATAGCGCTCCAGCGCTGTGCCGCCGCCGAAGCCGAGGTTCTGGCCGGGCCTGACAGAAAACGTCGCTCCAGGCCCGCTGGTAGGCCGCGAGGACGGGTCGAAGGTGCTGCCCGGAGAAAAGCCGCCTCTCCGACCAGGTAGGGACCCTGAAAAGCAGTTTCCCCCTCCCCCCCACATAAAAAAGACTAGAACTCCAGAAACAAAACACTAAAACTCACTAAAAATAAAAAAAAGAGGTGAAAAAAACGGACAGCTGTAGGTTGGGCAGCCATACCATACAGGACGGTGCCCCCATCCTGGGCAGCCATACAATACAGGACAGCTTCAGGCCCGCTGGTAGGCCGCGAGGACGGCGTCCCCATTCAATCAGCTGATGAACATAAAATTTGAACTATTTCTTCAGAATTACTTTTTTTGGAATTCCAAAAAGACAACTAGTTAATGTTTCCAGTGAAGGTAGACAAAAATGCTGGAGAAACTCAGCGGGTGAGGCAGCATCTATGGAGCGAAGGAAATAGGCAATGTTTCGGGTCAAGAACCTTCGTCAGACTGATGTGAGGGTGGGGGGGAGTGGGAAGAAGAAAGGAAGAGGCAGAGAGAGTGGGCTGAGGGAGAGTTGAGAAGGTGAGGATAAAGCAGGGACTGCCTTAAATTAGAGAAGTTAATGTTCATACCGCTGGGGTGGAAACTGCCCAAGCGAAATATGAGGCGCTGCTCCTCCAATTTACAGTGGTCCTCACTCTGGCCATGGAGGAGGCCCAGGACAGAAAGATGGGATTCAGAATGGGAGGGGGAGTTGAAGTGCTGAGCCATCGGAAGATCAGTTAGGTTAATGCAAACCGAGCGGAAGTGTTGGGCGAAGCGATCGCCAAGCCTATGCTTGGTCTCACCGATGTAGAGCAGCTGACACCTAGAGCAGCGGATGCAATAGATGAGGTTGGAGGAGGTGCAGGTGAACCTCTACCACATCTGGAGAGACTGCTTGGGTCCTTGAATGGAGTCAAGTGGGGAGGTAAAGCGACAAATATAGCATGGGAGGTAAAGCGACAAGTGGAGATGGGAAGATGTGGCCAGTGGTGGGATCCCGTTGGAGGTGGTGAAAATGTTGGAGGATTATATGCTGTATGTGATGGCTGGTTGGGTGGAAGGTGAGGACAAGGGGGACTCTGTCCTTGTTACAAGTGGGGGGAATGGGCAGTGAGAGCAGAGTCACGGGGCATAGAAGAGACCCTGGTGAGAGCCTCATCTTTACTAGAAGAGGGGAACCCCCATTCCCTGAAGAATGAGGACATCTCCGATACCCTGGTGTGGAACATCTTATCCTGGGTGCAGCGTAGACGGAGGAATTGGGAGTGGGGGATGGAGTCCTTACAGGAAACAGGGTGGGAAGAAGTGTAGTCCAGATAGCCATGGGAGTCAGTGGGTTTATAATGGACTAGACTGCATGGGACTTGTTGGATCCCATGCTCACATGGGAGGGCTGGTCCCCCAACGCAATATTTCACTTTCTGGAGCGCTAGTACGGGTTTTGTAGGCCGAAGGGACAGGTTTCCAGAGGGCTAACGTGGATATTGTGGGATGAATGTATTCTTGGGATGGCAGATCAGTCACTCAGGCCTGGTGGGCTGGCAGCTCAGTCACTCAGGCCTGGTGGGCTGGCAGCTCAGTCACTCAGAGCTGGTGGGCTGGCAGCTCAGTCACTCAGGCCTGGTGGGCTGGCAGCTCAGTCACTCAGGGAGGGTGGGCTGGCAGTTCAGTCACTCAGGCCTGGTGGGCTGGCAGCTCAGTCACTCAGGACTGGTGGGCTGGCAGCTCAGTTATTCAGGGCTGGTGGGCTGGCAGATCAGTCACTAAAGGCTGGTGGGCTGAAAGCTCAGAAACTGCCAGAAATTCTGCCCAAAACAGGTGAAAGACTGTGAGAGAAAGAAGGGGGAGAAGGTGGAGAAGCAATTTTAGACATTTTTCATCTTTTTCTACAGATCACAGCAATGAAAGAGGAAAGTCTATCTTGCCCTGGATCTCACAAGGAGCCAATGAAGGGAGGGAGAAAAATACTGGAGTGAGATTTAATACTTGCAGGGGCAATACTTACTGATGGGCCAAAGGGACTTCTCCTGGGCTAGTACATACCTGATGATCCGAAGGGACTTTAAAAAAATCTGAGTGAAATCTCAGTGAAAGGCACTTTTTGTGGACTTTTGCTGGCCTGACACGGGCCTTTTGGGCCAAAATGCTCCTCCTGGGCTATTACGGGCATTTTGGGCCAAAGGGACTGGTTTCTGGGCTAATAGAGGTCTTGTGGGCCGAAATGAGTGGTTTCAGTTACGCCAAAGGTGGGCTGGCAGTTCACTCATTCACTGACGGCTGGTGGACTGGCAGTTCACTCACTCACTCATGGCTGGTGGGCTGGAAGTTCACTCACTCATGGCTGGTGGGCTTGCAGTTGACTGACTCATGGCTGTTGGGCTGGCAAATGACTCACGGCTGGTGGGCTGGCAGTAGATTGAATCACGGCTGTTGGGCTGGCAGTTGATTCACTCACGGCTATTCCTTGAAATTCCATTTCAAGCAGAATGCAGGCCACCAAATTCAAATGCAATTTCATACCATTTCAAGCAGAGTGCAGGCCACCAAATTCAAATGTAATTTCATACCATTTCAAGCAGAGTGCAGGCCACCAAATTCAAATGCAATTTCATAGCATTTGGGCTTTATATTACTTGCCCCCCAGAAGGGGCATTACCTTCATCATTGTGATTGATAGGCGAGAGGACGAATCAGCTGATCTCAAGATTTTTTAAACATTCAAAACTTTTTTTCTTTTCATCGATTGGAAAAATCCTCGGGGCTACCTCAGCGGAGGACTCTGTGTAAGATGGACAAAAATCATAGCGATATATGGTCGTTTTTTTTCTAAAATCAATATACAGCGCAGACAGAAGGTGGTCAATATGAGACCTTTAGTTATATAAATGCCAGTCAGTAGTCTATCACTTGCAATACCTAGAAATGGTAGGAAAATGTCGGAAATGGTCCAGGTGTATTTGAGTGCCGGATGGAAATTAGTGGTGAAATGGACAAAGTCAGTGAGTTGTGTGTGGGTGCAGGAGGTAGCACCAATGCAGTCGTCGATGTAGCAGAGGTAGAGTTTGGGGATAGGGCCCTGATACGCCTCAAACAAAGATTGTTTGATGTACCCTACAAAGAGGCAGGCATAGCTAGGGCCAATGCGCGTGCCCATAACTACGCCTTGTATTTGGAGGAAATGGGAGGAGTGAAATGAAAAGTTGTTAAGGGTAAGAACCAGCTAGGCGGAGGAGAGTATCAGTAGATGGGGATTGCTTGGTTCTGCGGTCGATGAAGAAATGGAGGGCTTTAAGACCCTCCAGGTGGGGGATGGAGGTGTAGAGTGACTGGACATCCATGGTGAAGATGAGGGAGTGGGAGCCTGGAAAATGGAAGTCATGGAGTAGACGAAGAGCGTGTGAGGTGTCTTGAACATAGGTAGGGAGGGATTTGATCAGGGGGGATAGGATGAAGTCAAGGTATGTGGAAATAAGTTTGGTGGGACACGAACAGGCAGAAACAATGGGGCTGCCAGGACAGTCAGGTTTGTGGATTTTGGGGAGAAGGTAAAATCGGGCCATGTGGGGCTGGGGAATGATGAGGTTGGAGGCTTGGGAGGGCAGGGAGCCGGAAGTGATGAAGTCAGTGATGGTTCTAGAGATAGTGGCCTGGTGCTCGTCTGTGGGGTCATGGTCCAAGGATAAGGAGGAGGTGTCTGAGAGTTGGCGCGTGTCCTCAACCTTGAAGAGATCAGCACGCCAGACTACCACGTTTCCATGTTTCCAGTGATTCAATTCAAACCCTTTGTGCTGAGCCATTGACTCAAGTGCAATGTATATTTAAATAAGGACACATTCTGCCACTGTAGCAACATATATAGAAAACTGACCAAGTAGCAGGAATTGGAAAGCTTTTGAACAGTTGATTTTTTCAGACTGGTGGTAAGTCTTATTGGCAACTAAAGATACAATTCAACAATAGAGACAGCGGTGATGGCTGGGGCACTGAATGTTACAGTCAATGGGACTCAACAAGACAGCTTTGAATTTTTTGAAGTTGTAACTAGGAAAATGGATGTAGTGTACCTGGATTTTCAGAAAGCATTTGATAAAGTCCCACATTGGAGAAGAGTTGGAAAAATTAGGGCACATGGTATTGGGGGTAGAGAGCTGACATGGACAGAAAATTGGTTGGCTGTCGGGAAACGAAGAGTAGGGATTAACGGGTCAGTTTGGGGGGTACTGCAAGGCCTGGTGCTGGGACCGCAGCTATTTACAATATACATCAATGATTTAGATGAATGGATTCAAAGTTACATTAGCAAATTTGCAGATGACACAAAGCTGGGTGGCAGTGGGAACTGTGAGGAGGATGCTATGAGAATACAGGGTGACTTGGACAGGTTGGGTGAGTGGGTAGATGTATGGCAGATGCAGTTTAATGTGGATAAATGTGAGGTTATCCACTTTGGTAGCAAAAACAGGAAGGCAGATTATTATCTAATGGTATCAAGTTGGGAAAAGGGGATGCACAACGGAATCTGGGGGTCCTTGTTCGTCAGTCAATGAAAGTAAGCATGCAGGTACAGCAGGCAGTGAAGAAAGATAATGGCATGTTGGCCTTCATAACAAGAGGATTTGAGTATAGGAGCAAAGAGGTCCTCCAGCAGTTGTACAGTGCCCTAGTAAAACCACACCTGGACTAATGTGTGCAGTTTTGGTCTACAAATTTGAGGAAGAACATTCTTGCTATTGAGGGAGTGCAGCATATGTTCACAAGGTTAATTGCCAGGATAGCAGGACTGTCATATGCTGAGAGGATTGAGCGGCTGGGCTTGCATACTCTGGAGTTTAGAATGATGAGAGGGAGTCTTATTGAAACATATAAGGTAATTAATTGTTTGGACACGCTAGAGGCAGGAAACATGTTCCCGATGTTGGGGAAGTCCAGAACCAGGGGCCACCACCTAGGGGGCGCCGGAGGAGAGAGATTGCAGCCCTGCCGGCAGTCTGTTAGTTTTTTCATCCTTTTTGTTATTTTTAGCGTTTGTTTAAAGTTTGTTTTAATGTTCTTCTGTGGGGGGAGGTGGGGGGGTCGGGGTCGGGGGGAAAACTTTTTTTTCAACTCCTTACCTTCCCGTAAGGGAACCCCCTGATGCGGAAACTGAATGCCTCGGCGCGGAGGGCCAGACCGCCGCCGGCTACGGCACTCGATACCGTCCCGTCAACGGGGGCTTGAGACCCCTGACCAAGGATAAACAACATGGGGAAGGACTTGGAACTTTATTTTCGCCTTCCATCACAGTGGGGATTGTGTAGGAGTCACTGTGATGGTTGTTTATGTCAAAATGTGTTTTTTTGAGTCTGTTGCTTTTTTAAATTGTATGACTGACCTGGCCAATGAATTTCACTACACCAATTGGTGTATGTGACATTAAATGAACTTATGAACTTATGAACAGTTTAAGAATAATGGGTAAGCCATTTAGAACGGAGATGAGGAAGCACTTTTTCACACAGAGAGTTGTGAGTCTGTGGAAATCTCTGCCTCAGAGGTTGGTGGAGGCCGGTTCTCTGGATACTTTCAAGAGAGAGCTAGATAGGGCTATTAAAGATAGCAGAGTCAGGGGATATGGGGAGAAGGCAGGAACGGGTTACTGATTGTGGATGATCAGCCATGATCACATTGAATGGCGGTGCTGGCTCGAAGGGCCGAATGGCCTACTCCTGCACCTATTGTCTATTGTTTATTGCCTATTGAAGCTAGTACGACTTGGGTGGTCTTGTTGCATCTCATTGTCTGTAACTCGTTTTCACACCGAACAATGGCCAATTTCCTTTATAATCGTTACTTTTTTTGCATATCTTTCATTCCTTTTTTTCTATATCTCTCTAGTGTCATCATCTATATCTCTCGTTTCCCTTTCCCCTGACTCTGTCTGAATAAGGGTCCTGACCAGAAACAGCACCTGTTCCTTTTCTCCAGAGATGCTGCCTGACCCGCTGAGTTACTCCAGCTTTTTGTCTCTATCTTCAGTTTCAACCAGCATCTGCAATTCCTTCCTACACATATACCAATGTTAACTGTGCTGCATAACTCACTGGACACAGCCACTGTGCCTTCCACAATACTCTTTTTCCAATTAACAATTGACTTTTGAACTAAATTTTGAAAATGGGGAAGAATGTGCACCATTGTTGACAAAGAACATTTACCAATGTTGATCTGGGTTACCAATCCATATAAATGAGATCTGTATCTATTTCTTACAACAATGATTTATGTTTCACTTCGCAAACTCATTCATATCTCTTCCCTTCCAAAAATTCTGACTGGACTGAAAAAGTTTTCCACTGACTTGGTAATTAGCAGATCCCTGCCTTAAATTGTCATGACTCGGATTTTTGGCCTTGGCATTGGGCAATTGTAGGTGATTTTCCTGCATGAGTGATGAGCTTAATCCAATCCAGATTACATCTGACAATTTGTAAGACATCTTCCAAAATCAAGGGTACTGAAGCTAATTATCTTGATTCAAATGTAATCCTAGCTGGAGAACATCAATGTGGTATGCAAGGTGATTGATATTGATCTTACTACAGATATATGTTTCAGTTTATCATTGGATAATTCATTAGGAGCATATGGTTTTTTTTCTTGCTCCAAAAGCTCTATTCCCCTAGTAAGATAACAATCTTAAATTTCTGCGGACCTGAGCAGAAATAATTACAATTAAGATATTTCCATTTGGTGGGAGGTGGATAAAGATATGAAGGAGGCATATCCCTTTCAATTTCTTTCTCTCTTTTCTCTCTCCTATTTTTGATTAGTGCACATCACCTTCTTCTTTTCTTTTTCGAGCTATATAATATTCTCTCTCTCTATATTTCTTGCTTTTCTTATCTTTTTTTTTCTACTATAAAATTTAAAATAAGAATTTGTACATGAATTGGAATATGCTATTCATGTAGTATATTATTGTACATCACTTCTAATAAAAATATTTAAAAAAAAAAAAGTTATTTAATAATGTTTTGTTTATAGGGACAGTGCATATTAATGAACATTTGCATGTAAATATGCGAGATTGTAGCCAATCAGTAGCTAATTTCCGTCTCTAGTCCCAGGCAAAGGTAGGTGAAGTGTCTTGCCCAAGGACACAACGACAGTACACACTCCAAGCAAGATTCGAACCGGCCACCTTCAGGTTGCCAGCCGAACACTTAGCCCATTGTGCCATCTGTCCATTTGTGGTGATAGATATGTGGTTATTAATAAGTACAAGGAAGAATTGAAGAGGTGTTTCTGAAGGTAGGAGACGTTAGGAGAACTGCCCTGGCAGATGCATTGTTTCTGCTTGTTGCTATCCCACTAAACTAATTTTCACGTACCTCAAATCCATCCTATCCCCCCTGGTCCAATCCCTCCCTACCTATGTCCAAGACACCTCACATGCCCTTCGTCTCTTCAATGACTTCCGTTTTCCAGGCTTCCACTCCCTCATCTTTACGATGTATGTTCAGTCATTCTACACCTCAATCCCCCACCTGGAGGGTCTTAAAGCCATCCAATTCTTTCTCGACCGCAGAACCAGCCAATTACCCGCTACTAACACTCTACTCTGCTTAACGGAGCTTTTCCTTACCCTCAACAACTTTGCCTTCGACTCCTCCCACTTCCTCCAAGGCACCCGCATGGGCCCCAGCTATGCCTGTCTCTTTGTAGGGTACGTTGAACAATCCCTGTTCCAGGCGTACACTGGCCCTATCCCAGAACTCTATCTCTGCTACATTGATGACTGCATCGTTGCTGCCTCCTACACCCATGCAGAACTCACTGACTTCATTAACTTCATTACTAATTTCCATCCTGCACTCAAATTTACAGACCACCTTCGACATCTCCCTACCGTTTTTTGATCTCTCCGTCTCCATCACAGGAGATAGATTACTGACCGACATTTATCATAAACCCTCTGACTCCCATAGCTATCTAGACTACACTTCTTCCCACCCTGCTTCCTGTAGAGTCCCTAATTCCTCCATCTATGCCGCATCTGCGCCAAAGGTGAGGTGTTCTATATCAAGATATCTGAGATGTCGTCCATCAGATGAGGCCCTCACTTGGGTCTCCTTGATATCCCACAGCTCCGCTCTTGCTCCCTCTCTCCCCAGTCGCTACAGGGACAGAGACCCCTACTCCTTACCTTTCACCCCATCAGCCGTCGCATACAGCACATAATCTTCCGGCATTTTCATCACCTCCATCTGGATCCCACTACTGGCTACATCGTCCCATCTCCACCCCTTTCCGCTTTCCATAGAGACTGTTCCCTCCGCAACTCCCTGGTTAACTCAACCCTTCCCACCCAAACCACCCCCTTCCCACGTAATGTGCGGGAAGGAAGAAGTCCGAAGAAGAGTCTCACCCGAAATGTCACCCATTCCTACTCTCCAGAGATGCTGCCTGTCCCGCTGGCTTGCTCCAGCATTTTGTGTCTATCTTCTGGTGAAAGATAATGTATTGCAACTGAAGGTTAATGGTGGAAATTATGGAGTTTATGGAGAATTTTATCTCTGTTCTGAGATGCCAACTAGAAATGACAATAGACACTTCTGGTGGCGATATGCTGGAGTAGAAGCACATGCCAGCTAGCTCCACGCTAAATCCAAAGACAAACGGGAGAAAAACGGGACTGACCTGCTGAAAACTCACCTGAAGCCTGTGTTGAGGGTGTGTGACGTCATCAGACTGCGACTCCGGTGGTTTAATGTCGATACAACGTACTCCCCCAAAAGAACAGGCAAGGAAACCTGGTAGGACTAAACCACTGGTGGAAGAAATAGGCCTGACTGAAGCCTCGGGCTCAATTTCAGCGTTGTCCCAAGAGGAAGGTTCAAAACAGGTCCAGAAGACAAAGACTAAAAAAGCTGAAATGGAGGATCTTCATACTTTTATTTCAAGAGAAATCTCAAGTATAAAAGAAAAACTGAAACACTTTAAAGAAGAAATGAATTTTAAAGAAGAACTGAAAAATTTTAAAGAAGAAATTTCTGCCTCAGTTCAGACTGTTCAAGAAGAATTGTTTACCTGGAAGGAAGAAATGTCTGAAAAATTAAATCAACAAATGGAAGAGGTAAATGTTAAACTTAATTTGATGGAATCTAACTTTAACTCTAGGTTGGATCCCATTATCGATACAGTGCACAATGCAGCTATAACTGAATTAGAGTCAATTGCCAATACAAGTGCTGAAACTACAAAAATAATTCTCTCCGAGACTAAGCGTTTAACAGACTTATTGAATAAAGTGACTGAAAAATGTATTGACTTGGAGGGACGTCAGGAACGCCAGAATCTAAGAATTGTTGGTGTTAAAGAGGGCAAAGAGGGAAATAAAAAACTCTGACTTTGCTGTAGATCTTTTACAAAAGGTTTTAAATTTAGATAAAAAGCCTCTATTAGGTCGGGCACACAGAGCACTGAGACCTCGTCCGAGTGCTAGCGCCCCCCCAAGACAACTGATACTGAAGGTGCAATATGACCATGTTTTGGATGACATCATGACAAAAATTGCTGGTAACAGATATCTTTCATTTTAAAGGGGACAGGATCAGTATTTTCAGAGACTATCCTGTAGAGGTCGTAAAGAGGAGAGTGCTTTTCAATTAGACAAGAGGAATCCTTAAGAAGATACCAAATTTGAGATATGGACTGATGTACCCTGCAAAACTGAGAGTCACCTACAAGCAGAAGGAACATTTTTTCACCGATTACAAGAAAGCACTGGAGTTCGCCCAGGATATTGAGAATCCGATTGATGATTGAACATTATCTCCATGATGTCATCACCTTGCAGAGAACAAATTGAATTTTAAATTGTTATACTTAAGGACAAATGATAGTTGATAATGATAGTTGAGCAAGTTATCTTGCTATTGATTTACAACCTTTATTATTTAGTACTAATCACTACTAATTATTACTAACTATTATTAACAAGATATTTTTAGAATTAATTATAAATAAGAACTGTAAATAAGGTTTGATTTAGGTATTTAATTAATAACATTTAAAAAAAAAATATTTGACTAATATTTGACTAATATATTTTAGGAGAATAAAAATTCTCTACTACTGGATTACAAATTCTTTGGACCTAAAAAAATGTTCCCCCCCCCCACCCTCCCTTTTACAAATTGTTTTTATTGAAATTTTCTTTTTTATTAAAGCACGGAGTTAGTATTATTTTTTTTAATAAGGCTACGGGAGTCTTTAGATGGTTAGCCACGCTAGTGTGGCCATCACTAACTACACTGATTGTAGATGTCGTTTTTTCCCTTTCTTTGCACTCTTCTAACCAACAATTTTCCACTTTTTTTACTTTTCTTTTCATTGCAACTTTAATATTAAATTCAATTATAAGTTTTTTTTAAGAAGAAATGTTCGGGATGAAGACTTATTAAATCTAAAATTCATCTATCCTGTGTTTGGGTGTAAGGTCGGGTTAGTGTGTTGAACCATCTGCTCTTTTATAGACCACCCTACCCATTAGATGCAAGATGTTAATATGGAAATTGGGGGTGAAGGAATTACATTTTGTAGTTGGAACTAGTCAATGGTATTAACAAACCAATCAAGAGAGGTAAAGTATTAGCACTTAAAATCACTCAAAGCTGATATAATGTTTCTTCATGAAACTCATCTTAAAAATGAAACACAACATAGATTGAAAGCAAATTGGATTGCCAAAACGTATCACTTCCGTATCACCTCATAAGTCTAGAGGGTTGCAATTTTAATCCGTAAGGGTATACCTTTTAAACATATATCAACTATTGCGGATGTCGATGGTAGATATATTATACTGGTGGGTGAATTATATTTTTTTAAAGTGATCCTCCTTAACGTTTATGGACCAAATTTTGACAGCGCATTGTTCTTCAAGAAAACACTTAATACTATTCCGGAATTTGCACAACATAATTTGATAATTGGTGGAGACTTAAATTGTACATTAGATTCTTACCTAGATAGATCATATAACAATATATAACCATATAACAATTACAGCACAGAAACAGGCCATCTCAGCCCTTCTAGTCCGTGCCGAACACTTACTCTCACCTAGTCCCATCTACCTGCACTCAGACCATAACCCTCCATTCCTTTCCCGTCCATATACCTATCCAATTTATTTTTAAATGATAAGATCGAACCTGCCTCCACCACTTCCACTGGAAGCTCATTCCACACAGCTACCACTCTCTGAGTAAAGAAGTTCTCCCTCATGTTGCCCCTAAACATTTGTCCCTTAATTCTCAAATCATGTCCTCTTGTTTGAATCTTCCCTACTCTCAATGGAAAAAGCTTATCCACATCAACTCTGTCTATCACTCTCATAATTTTAAAGACCTCTATCAAGTCCCCCCTTAACCTTCTGCGCTCCAAAGAATAAAGACCTATCTTGTTCAACCTTTCTCTGTAACTTAGGTGCTGAAACCCAGGCAACATTCTAGTAAATCTCTTCTGTACTCTATTTTGATGACATTTTCCTATAATTTGGTGACCAATTTTGTACACCATATTCCAGAATTGGCCTCACCAATGCCTTGTACAATTTTAACATTACATCCCAACTTCTATACTCAATGTTCTGATTTATAAAGTCCAGCACACCAAAAGCTTTCTTTACCACCCTATCTACATGAGATTCCACCTTCAATGAACTATGCACAGTTATTCCTAGATCCCTCTGTTCACCTGCATTCCTCAATTCGCTACCATTTACCATGTATGTCCTATTTTGAATTGTACTGCCAAGATGTAGCACCTCACACTTATCAGCATTAAACTCCATCTGCCATCTTTCAGCCCACTCTTTCAAATGGCCTAAATCTTTCTGTAGACTTTGAAAATCTACTTCATTATCCATAACACCACCTATCTTAGTATCATAGAAACATAGAAATTAGGTGCAGGAGTAGGCCATTCGGCCCTTCGAGCCTGCACCGTCATTCAATGTGATCATGGCTGATCATCCAACTCAGTATCCCGTACCTGCCTTCTCACCATACCCTCTGATCCCCTTAGCCACAAGGGCCACATCTAACTCCCTCTTAAATATAGTCAATGAACTGGCCTCGACTACCCTCTGTGGCAGGGAGTTCCAGAGATTCACCACTCTCTGTGTGAAAAAAGTTCTTCTCATCTCGGTTTTAAAAGATTTCCCCCTTATCCTTAAGCTGTGACCCCTTGTCCTGGACTTCCCCAACATCGGGAGCAATCTTCCTGCATCTAGCCTGTCCAACCCCTTAAGAATTTTGTAAGTTTCTATAAGATCCCCTCTCAATCTCCTAAATTCTAGAGAGTATAAACCAAGTCTATCCAGTCTTTCTTCATAAGACAGTCCTGACATCCCAGGAATCAGTCTGGTGAACCTTCTCTGCACTCCCTCTATGGCAATAATGTCCTTCCTCAGATTTGGAGACCAAAACTGTACGCAATACTCCAGGTGTGGTCTCACCAAGACCCTGTACAACTGCAGTAGAACCTCCCTGCTCCTATACTCAAATCCTTTTGCTATGAAAGCTAACATACCATTCGCTTTCTTCACTGCCTGCTGCACCTGCATGCCCACTTTCAATGACTGGTGTACCATGACACCCAGGTCTCGCTGCATCTCCCCTTTTCCTAGTCGGCCACCATTTAGATAATAGTCTGCTTTCCTGTTTTTGCCACCAAAATGGAGAACCTCACATTTATCCACATTATACTGCATCTGCCAAACATTTGCCCACTCACCCAGCCTATCCAAGTCACCTTGCAGTCTCCTAGCATCCTCCTCACAGCTAACACTGCCCCCCAGCTTAGTGTCATCCGCAAACTTGGAGATATTGCCTTCAATTCCCTCATCCAGATCATTAATATATATTGTAAATAGCTGGGGTCCCAGCACTGAGCCTTGCGGTACCCCACTAGTCACTGCCTGCCATTGTGAAAAGGACCCGTTTACTCCTACTCTTTGCTTCCTGTTTGCCAGCCAGTTCTCTATCCACATCAATACTGAACCCCCAATGCCGTGTGCTTTAAGTTTGTAAACTAATCTCTTATGTGGGACCTTGTCGAAAGCCTTCTGGAAGTCCAGATACACCACATCCACTGGTTCTCCCCTATCCACGCTACTAGTTACATCCTCGAAAAATTCTATAAGATTCGTCAGACATGATTTACCTTTTGTAAATCCATGCTGACTTTGTCCAATGATTTCACCACTTTCCAAATGTGCTGCTATCCCATCTTTAATAACTGACTCTAGCAGTTTCCCCACTACCGATGTTAGACTAACTGGTCTGTAATTCCCCGTTTTCTCTCTCCCTCCCTTCTTAAAAAGTGGGGTTACGTTTGCTACCCGCCAATCCTCAGGAACTACTCCAGAATCTAAAGAGTTTTGAAAGATTATTACTAATGCATCCACTATTTCTGGAGCTACTTCCTTAAGTACTCTGGGATGCAGCCTATCTGGCCCTGGGGATTTATCGGCCTTTAATCCATTTAATTTACCCAACACCACTTCCCGGCTAACCTGGATTTCACTCAATTCCTCCAACTCCTTTGACCCGCGGTCCCCTGCTATTTCCGGCAGATTATTTATGTCTTCCTTAGTGAAGACGGAACCAAAGTAGTTATTCAATTGGTCCGCCATATCCTTGTTCCCCATGATCAACTCACCTGTTTCTGACTGCAAGGGACCTACATTTGTTTTAACTAATCTCTTTCTTTTCACATATCTATAAAAACTTTTGCAGTCAGTTTTTATGTTCCCTGCCAGTTTTCTTTCATAATCTATTTTTCCTTTCCTAATTAAGCCCTTTGTCCTCCTCTGCTGGTCTCTGAATTTCTCCCAGTCCTCCGGTATGCTGCTTTTTCTGGCTAATTTGTACGCATCATCCTTCGCTTTGATACTATCCCTGATTTCCCTTGTTATCCACGGATGCACTACCTTCCCTGATTTATTCTTTTGCCAAACTGGGATGAACAATTTTTGTAGTTCATCCATGCAGTCTTTAAATGTCTTCCATTGCATATCCACCGTCAACCCTTTTAGAATTAATTGCCAGTCAATCTTGGCCAATTCACGTCTCATACCCTCAAAGTTACCTTTCTTTAAGTTCAGAACCATTGTTTCTGAATTAACAATGTCACTCTCCATCCTAATGAAGAACTCAACCATATTATGGTCACTCTTGCCCAAGGGGGCACGTACAACAAGACTGCTAACTAACCCTTCCTCATTACTCAATACCCAGTCTAAAATAGCCTGCTCTCTCGTTGGTTCCTCTACATGTTGATTTAGATAACTATCCCGCATACATTCCAAAAAATCCTCTTCCTCAGCACCCCTGCCAATTTGATTCACCCAATCTATATGTAGATTGAAGTCACCCATTATAACGGTTTTGCCTTTGTCGCACGCATTTCTAATTTCCTGTTTGATACCATCTCCAACTTCACTACTACTGTTAGGTGGCCTGTACACAACACCCACCAGCGTTTTCTGCCCCTTAGTGTTTCGCAGCTCTACCCATACCGATTCCACATCCTGCAAACTAATGTCCTTCCTTTCCATTGCGTTAATCTCCTCTCTAATCAGCAACGCTACCCCACCTCCTTTTCCTTTCTCTCTATCCCTCCTGAATATTGAATATCCCTGGATGTTCAGCTCCCAGCCTTGGTCACCCTGGAGCCATGTCTCCGTGATCCCAACTATATCATAGTCATTAATAGCTATCTGCACATTCAACTCATCCACCTTATTACGAATGCTCCTTGCATTGAGACACAAAGCCTTCAGGCTTGTTTTTACAACACTCTTACCCCTTATACAATTTTGTTGAAAAGTGGCCCTTTTTGATTTTTGCCCTGGATTTTCCGGCCTGCCACTTTTACTTTTCACCTTGCTACCTATTGCTTCTACCCTCATTTTACACCCCTCTGTCTCTACGCTCACACATTTAAGAAACCCTTTCCCTTTAACTCCATCCTCCACTAGCCCATTCGACACCCCACCCCCCTTATTCAGTTTAAAACCACCCGTGTAGCAGTGGCAAACCTGCCTGCCAGAATGCTGGTCCCACACCTGTTAAGATGCAATCCGTCCCTTTTGTACAGTTCCCCCTTACCCCAAAACAGATCCCAGTGATCTAAGAATCTAAATCCCTGCCCCGTGCACCAGTTCCTCAGCCACACGTTCAGGTCCCGTATCTCCCTGTTCCTGCTCTCGCCAGCACGAGGAACTGGAAGCAAACCGGAGATAACAACCCTGGAGGTCCTGCTTTTCAGCATTTTTCCGAGCTCTCTAAAGTCACGCTGCAGAATATTCATCCCCTTCTTTCCGACATCGTTTGTGCCGACATGCACTACCACTTCCGGATGTTCACCTTCGCCCTTGAGGATTTTCTGCACTCTGTCCGTGACATCCTGGATCCTGGCACCAGGAAGGCAGCACACCATCCTCGCATCCCGTCTGTTGCCGCAGAAACCCCTGTCCGTACCTCTCACAATGGAGTCTCCTACTACAATGGCGTTGCCTGCCTTAGGCCTTTTTGGTTTTGGCTCAACAGCCCTATTCGCATCACAAGCCAGTCCGCCGCCCAGTGTAAACACCTCTTCTGTCCCGACAGCTTCTAAGTGGGTGAACCTGTTCACAAGAGGTACAACACCCGGGGACGTTGGCATTCCATGCTTCCCTCCCGTTCTCACTGTCTCCCACCTTCTCTCTTCCAGTACCTTAGGTGTAACAATCGTACTGTAGGACTTGCCGAGGAACGACTCAGTTTCTCGGACGAACCGGAGGTCATCCACTTGCTTCTCCAGTTCCCCAACACGGCCCTTCAGGAGCTCTACCTGGATGCACTTTTCACATTTGTAGCAGCCAGAGGCACCAGCGGTGTCCTTGACCTCCCACATACTGCAAGCATCACACTGAATCAGCTTGCCTGACATCTCCTTCTTTCGTCTCTCCCTCTGCAGTGTTTTGCGTAGTATCCTCTCCTCAGCCTCCTCTCCGAAGACTCTCGAGCCAAAGACTCACACTTTACTCACAGGGCACTTCCCTCGCAAGGCCGCTCACTCACTGCCGCTCGCTAAGAGCAGTCTTGCTTAAATTGACTGATAAATTGTCTGATTTACCAATTTACAAACCAAATTCCTCAGTTTTCAACTGTTTTCCCAGCACTGACTCACTTCTCTCCTCCCACTTGGGCTAGAGCCAATCAGTCGTATCTCTTGCTAAACTCCTGCTGCTGTTGATGCTCCCAAAGCTACAGTAGTTCTGAGTCTTTGATGATCGCAGTTTCCATAGCTACCCTACTTGTTTCCCTTCCCTCACATAATTCAATATCCTTCTCCTTGGTGAATACCGAAGAAAAGAAATTGTTCAATATCTTCCCCATCTCTTTTGGCTCTGCAGATAGCAGTCCACTCTGACTCTCTAATGGACCAATTTTATCCCTCATTATCCTTTTTCTATTAATATAGCTATAGAATTTACTTTCACCTTACTTGCCAAAGCAACCTCATATCTTCTTTTAGCTTTTCTAATTTCTTTCTTAAGATTCTTTTTACATTCTTTATACTCCTCAAGCACCGCATTTACTCCATGCTGCCTATAATAATTGTAGATCTCTCTCTTTTTCCGAACCAAGTGTCCAATTTCCCTCGAAAACCATGGCCCATTCCAATTATTACTCTTTCCTTTCAACCGAACAGGAACATAAATATTCTGTACTCTTAAAATTTCACCTTTTAATGTCTCCCATTTCTCTACTACATCCTTCCCATAAAACAAAATGTCCCAATTCACTCCTTTTAAATCCTTTCGCATCTCCTCAAAGTTAGCCTTTCTCCAATCAAAAATCTCAACCCTTGGTCCAGTACTGACCTTCTCCATAATTATATTGAAGCTAATGGTATTGTGATCACTGGACCCAAAGTGCTCCCCAACACATACCTCCATCACCTGACCTGTCTCATTTCCTAACAGGAGGTCCAGCACTGCCCCTTCTCTAGTAGGTACCTCTATATATTGCTGCAAAAAATTATCCTGCACACATTTTACAAACTCCAAACCATCCAGCCCTTTTACAGAATGTGTTTCCCAGTCTATGTGTGGAAAATTGAAATCTCCCACTATCACTACCTTGTGCTTACTACTAATATCTGCTATCTCCTTACATATTTGTTCTTCCAATTCTCGCTCCTGATTAGGCAGTCTATAATACACCCCTATAAGTGTTGCTACACCTTTCCCATTTCTCAGTTCCACCCAAATAGCCTCCCTAGATGAGCCCTCTAATCTATGTAGCACTGCTTTAATATCTTCCTTGACAAGCAATGCAAGCCTCTTGCCCCTCCAATTCTATCACACCTGAAACAACAAAATCCTGGAATATTTAGTTTCCAATCACAGCCATCCTGCCACCATGTTTCACTAATCGCCACAACATCATACTTCCAGGTGTCAATCCAGGCTCTAAGCTCATCCACCTTTCTTACAATGCTCCTAGCATTAAAATATACACATTTGAGAAACCCACCACCTCTTTTTCTCTGTTTATTATCTTTTCCTTCTTTCTCCCCTACATGTTGGGTCTGAGTGCTTCCCTTCTCCGCCTCCTGCCTCACACACTGTCTACTTGCTTTTTCTATTTGAGTCCCTCCCCCCAACCGTTCTAGTTTAAAGACTCCCCAGTAGCCTTTGCAAATCTCCCCGCCAGGATATTGGTTCCCCTCGGGTTCAAGTGCAACCCATCCGTTTTGTACAGGTCACACCTTCCCCAAAAGATGTCCCAATGATCTAGAAACTTGAATCCCTGTACTCTGCAACAGTCCCTCAGCCACCTATTTATCTTCCACCTCACTCCATTCCTACTCTCACTGTCGCGTGGCACAGGCAGTAATCCTGAGATTGTTACTTTTGCGGTCCTTCTCTTTAACTCTCTTCCTAACTCCCTAAATTCTCCTTTCAGGACCTCTTCTATTTTCTACCTATGTCATTGGTACCTATATGTACCATGACCTCTGGCTCCTCTCCCTCCCATGTCAGGATATCTTGGACACGTTCAGACACATCCCAGACCCTGGCACCAGGGAGGCAAACTACCAACGGGCTCCTGACGGCGTCCACAGAATCGCCTATCTGACCCCCTAACTATAGAGTCCACTATTACTATTGCCCTCCTCTTCTTTTCGCTACCCTTCTGAGCAACAGGGCCGGTCTCTGTGCCGGAGGCCCAGCCGCTGTCGCTACCCCCAGGTAGGCTACCCCTCCCAACAGTACTCAAACAGGAGTACTTATTGCCAAGGTTTTCAGACACCGGGGTATTCTCTAGTCCCTGCCTCTGCCCCTTGCCCCTCCTAACTGTGACCCACTTTTCTGCATCCTGTGGTCTTGGAGTGACCACCTCTCTATAACTCCTCTCTATGACCTCCTCACTCTCCATGACCAGACAGAGTTTATCGAGCTGTTGCTCCAGGTTCCTAATACGGTCCCTTAGGAGCCCCATCTTGATGCACCTGGCACAGATGTGGACATCTGCAAGGCTATCCAACTCCATGGCTTCCCACGTCTGACATCCAGAACAGTAAATTGCCCTAACACTCATACTCCCCCCTTACCTTAATTAAGGGGGCAGTGCAGGGAGTGCTAAAAGGAACTGCAGATGCTGAACCCCAGAACAAAATACAAAGTGCTGGAAGAAATCAGCAGGGTCGGCAGTATCTGGGGTTACTCCCAATCAGCTGCTTACTCCAGTCCGCTTCCACCAATCAGCGGCTTCCTCTAGACCACATACTTTGAAGTGTGATGGAACGTTGCAGAGTGGGTGCTCCAACTGTTCCAACCGCTCCTGGGCCTCTGTGGAACAAAGCCCCGTGCTCCGTTTTTAAACTCACTGCTCCAACCGCTCCAACCACTCCTAGGCCTCGAGACAAAGGAAAATAAAATCCAAGGCAAGTGAATTATTAAATTCATACATTAACACTACCAATATCAAAGATGTCTGGTGAATAGAAAATCCATTTGGATGACAATATTCATTTTACTCACCGGTACATACAACTTATTCAAGAATAGACTACTTTTTAGTGGACTCTAAACTTATCCCATTTACTTATAATTCGAAATATCATAATATTATCATTTCGGATCATGCACTTTTAACATTCATGATTAAACTAAATGGAATGACCGAGAAGCAGACACAATGGAGACTTAACCCTCACATTTTAAATGATAAAGCATTCTACGAATATCTTATTACACAGATTAATGTGTTTTTAGAGATGAATGACCGCCCTGAAACATCTGTCTCCCTTCTTTGGGAAATATTCAAAGCATTTGTTTGGGGAGCATTAATCTCCTCACAAACCTTCCATAATAAAAAGAATCGTAGTAAACAACATGTATTAGAAATGGAAATAAGGCAATTAGATATAGAGAATGCGGCCGTCCCTTCTATGATAAAACATAATAAAATCGCTGCACTTAAATATAAGTTAAATCATATATATTCAGATCAAATCATAAAACTTTATCAACACACTAAACAACTACAATTTGAATTTGGTGATAAACCACAAAAACTATTAACTCGTCAACCTCGTAAATTGGATGGGAAAAAACTATTCATAAAATTAGATCAGATATGGGAGAAACACTAACATTGCCTAAGGATATCATTGACAGATTTTCACAATTTTATCAAACACTTTATTCAACCAAAACGACAGTGTCCAGCGAGAATGGAAACATTTTTACAGAAGTGTAATCTTACAGGCTTAGATTTGAAAGAGAGGGAATTATTAGGTGCTGAAATATCAGTAAAAGATATTGAAGAGTCCATCAGATCTTGGAAAAATGGAAAGGCCGCAGGCCCTGATGGTTTAAACTCTGAATTGTATTTAATTATCTGATTTCTCCACGTCTACAGACATTATATAATTACGCTTTCACTCAACAGAAACTGCCAGAAACTTTCAACGAATCGACACTAACACATATACCAAAAACGGATAAGGACCTTGAGGATCTAGGTTCATATAGAGCAATTGCTCTTTTAAACACTGATCAGAAGATATTAACTAACATTTAGCACATTGATTAAGTTTAGTGATTCATAAATTAATACATCCCGATCAAACAGGTTTTATCCCAAAACGTTATTCATTTTATAATCTGAGACGATTATTTAACATTATATATTCAAATAGAATAGCTAATGTAGATTTAGCAGTCATCTCGTTTGATGCTGAAAAAGCATTTGATCAGGTGGAATGGCCCTATTTATTTTCGGTGATGGAAAAATTTCAACTGGGTGAGAAGTTTTGTACATGGGCTAAACTCCTATATACTAACCCAACAGCTAGAATATTGACAAACCAAATGTTATCACCTACATTTAATTTATCTAGAGGTTGTGGACAAGGATGCCAGTTATCTCCGTTATTATTCGCCCTAGCTATTGAACCACTGGCAGAAAGTGTTAGAGTACACCCAGAAATATATGGGTATAATACTAAAGATACAGTCAATAAAATGTATTTATACGCAGATGATGTATTACTATACATACAACCCAGAAACTAGCATTCCAAACTTACTAAATCTTATAATTCAATTTGGCTCGTTCTCGGGATATAGAATTAATTGGAATAAAAGTGAAATTATGCCAGTAACGGAACTTAACCCACATACATTGCACCAATCTCCTTTTAAAATAGTCTACGAAAAATTTAAATATCGTGGAATTTATGTGACTAAGAAATATACTTCTTTATTTAAATTACATTTTCCTCCTTTAAACTGCATAAGAATATTCAGTATTGGAAAACACTTCCCATCTCAATGCTCGGTAGAATTAATGCCATAAAAATGATTTTCCTTCCACAATTACTGTACTTTTTTCAATCAATTCCGATATATACCAAATTTTTTTTTTTAAAACTTGATTCTATTGTTACAAGTTTTATTTGGGATTATAAGAACCATAGAATAAGTAAAAAACATTTATGTAAATCCAAGATGAATGGAGGATTAGTTTTACCAATTGTTAAATTTTATTTTTGGGCAGTTAATATTAAAAAATATGACCTTCTGGTTGGAAGATATGGATCAACAACCAGATTGGTTAAATATGGAAAAGGAAGATTGTTTACCTTTAGAAATTGGCTCGATCTTGTTAACCCCTACAAAATTGAATTAAAAAACAGAGTAAAAATCCGATAATATATAAGAACTTGGAATCTATTAAAAATGACTTTAGATAACTTATCACTCCTTCTCCCCATTGTAAATAACCCTTAATTTAAACCTTCTATGTTGGATAAAGGTTTTGGACAATGGAAAACCCATGGAATTAAAAGGGTGGGACATCTTAACCATATAACCATATAACCATCTATCAAAAAGGTATTTTTCTTTCATTTCAGGAGCTACAACAGAATTATGGACGACACTCAAATAATTTGTTTCGATATTTACAACTTAGAGATTATGTTAAATCACATACACAAGAATATATAACTAGAGAGACAGAGACCCTTGAGGAATGTTTGAATAAACATCCTAATACAGATAAATTATTATCTCACATCTATAATATCCTTTTAGATAGTGAGGTCTCGTCGACGGAACTACATAGACAGCATGGGAAAATGAATTAGCTCAACCCATAATTAAAGATATATGGGATGTAAGTTTACAACATATACATCAATGCTCGTTAAATGCCAGACACTCTTTAATATAATTTAAAGTACTACATAGACTGCACTATTCTAAAACAAAACTAAACACAATTTTTCCAAATATCTCTCCTATCTGTGACAAATGTCAATACTTAGAAGCTAATCTAACTCATATTTTTGTAAACTGCATAAAGATTAAACATTTTTGGACGGATATTTTTAAAATCATTAATCAAAAGTTGTTAATATCCAATTGAATCCTGACCCAAACTAATAATATAAGGAATATCAGAACATAGCATAAAACTTGCAATACATCAAAGACATTTCCTTGATTATAGTATAATAACTGTGAAAAAATTAATATTAAAATTTTGGAAAAACCCAAAAACCCCCACAATTAAAATGTGGATTATGGAAATGTCTGAGAACTTACATTTGGAAAAAATTAGACTTAATTGACAAATCAGAATTATTTGCTCAAATATGGTCTCCATATTCTCTGCCTCCACCGCCCTCTGAGGCAGAGAATTCCACAGACTCACAACTCTCTGTGTATTAGGTATGTGACCTTCTCTGTGCTGTTCAGATCATTCTGAAATGTTCTGAGTCTACATCAGCGCATCCCACAAACTTCCACCCTCTGTGGAAAACCTCTCCTCTGTGGAAAAGCATTGGGAAAACAAGTCCAGCCTCTCTGGTCTTGCGTTATAACTGTAACACTCAATCTGTGCGGCATCCTGATCAATCTCTTCACTGTAGTGAGATGGACGAAACACCAACCTTCCAAAGCCACCCTCCACATCTTATTACCAATCCTGTCTTTAGAAAGGTTCCCAAGTTTCCTTACACTAATGTTAGTTTGTTGTCACCTCGGTGCCATGAGTGGGTCTGGTCTGTCCGCAAACGCTCTAAAGGGCAGGGCCTGGAGCTGCAAGTGTTGTAATGAGCAGGTTGTGGACATACAAGTTATTTCATGGGCAGAACCGAGTGTCTTAGGAGTGCATCCTCTCCAAAGCCTCCACATTTGTACGCTCCTCCACATCTATACATCCTCCACATCTGTATGCTCCTCCACATCTGTACGCTCCTCCACATCTGTATGCTCTCCTCCACATATGTATGCTCTCCTCCACATCTGCACCCTCTCCTCCACATCTGCATCCTCTCCTTCTGTACGCTTCTCCACATCTGTACCTTCTCCTCCACATCTGTACAGTGGGTCGAATCATTAACAAAATGAGTGGAATCATTAACAAAGGAAGTCATTATGCAAGCATCCCTGAGGAAGGAGAACTTTTCAGGATAGATGTTCCACCCAAAAATCAGAGTCTAGATAGCTGATGGACTTATACTCAGTTGCAAGGACGATGTTTCCTAATGAAATAAAGAATATTTGTACCTGATGTAATCATGAAACAATTTTATATTATAACCATTCTCTGTGAGATTGGCTTCCATTAGCAGAAACCATTTGATTTTAGTTAAGAGTTTGTGGTATTTAATAGCGATGTGATTTAAAGTTTTAAATTATTGAAGTATATATAATTTTCTTCAGTTGAATGGATGGCAAGAGCTTTTACTCGTAAGCATTATCTAGCCGAGCAAAAGTGTTTGTTAGTACATAATCACATCTCATCACTTTTAGGAGCGAGAGTAATTCACAAATTATTGTTTGTTCACAGTCTGCATTAGAATCATAGAAATGTATGACAAAGAAAGAAGCCATTCAGCCTCCAGTGCCTGTGCCCATTGAAAAAGTACTGCCCAGAGACATGCCACCTTTCACTCTAGATATTTCACTCTAGAAAGAAATTTGAAAAGCTAAAAGAAGATATGAGGTTGCTTTGGCAAGTAAGGTAAAAGTAAATCCGAAGGGTTTCTACCGCTATATTAATAGCAAAAGGATAACGAGGGATAAAATTGGTCCATTAGAGAGTCAGAGTGGCCAACTATCTGCAGAGCCAAAAGAGATGGGGGAGATATTGAACAGTTTCTTTTCTTCGGTATTCACCAAGGAGAAGGATATTGAATTATGTGAGGTAAGGGAAACAAGTAGAGTAGCTATGGAAACTATGAGGATCAAAGAAGAGGAAGTACTGACACTTTTGAGAAATATAAAAGTGGATAAGTCTCCAGGTCCGGACAGGATATTCCCTAGGACATTGAGGGAAGTTAGTGTAGAAATAGCAGGGGCTATGGCAGAAATATTTCAAATGTCATTAGAAACGGGAATAGTGCCGGAGGATTGGCGTACTGCGCATGTTGTTCCATTGTTTAAAAAGGGGTCTAAGAGTAAACCTAGCAATTATAGACCTGTTAGTTTGACGTCAGTGGTGGGCAAATTAATGGAAAGAATACTTAGAGATAATATATATAAGCATCTGGATAAACAGGGTCTGATTAGGAACAGTCAACATGGATTTGTGCCTGGAAGGTCATGTTTAACTAATCTTCTTGAATTTTTTGAAGATGTTACTCGGGAAATTGATGAGGGTAAAGCAGTGGATGTTGTGTATATGGACTTCAGTAAGGCCTTTGACAAGGTTCCTCATGGAAGGTTGGTTAAGAAGGTTCAATGGTTGGGTATTAATGGTGGAGTAGCAAGATGGATTCAACAGTGGCTGAATGGGAGATGCCAGAGAGTAATGGTGGATGGTTGTTTGTCAGGTTGGAGGCCAGTGACGAGTGGGGTGCCACAGGGATCTGTGTTGGGTCCACTGTTGTTTGTCATGTACATCAATGATCTGGACGATGGTGTGGTAAATTGGATTAGTAAGTATGCAGATGATACTAAGATAGGTGGGGTTGCGGGTAATGAAGTAGAGTTTCAAAGTCTACAGAGAGATTTATGCCAGTTGGAAGAGTGGGCTGAAAGATGGCAGATGGAGTTTAATGCTGATAAGTGTGAGATGCTACATCTTGGCAGGACAAATCAAAATAGGACGTACATGGTAAATGGTAGGGAATTGAAGAATGTAGGTGAACAGAGGGATCTGGGAATAACTGTGCACAGTTCCATGAAAGTGGAATCTCATGTAGATAGGGTGGTAAAGAAAGCTTTTGGTGTGCTGGCCTTTATAAATCAGAGCATTGAGTATAGAAGTTGGGATGTAATGTTAAAATTGTACAAGGCATTGGTGAGGCCAATTCTGGAGTATGGTGTACAATTTTGGTCGCCTAATTATAGGAAGGATGTCAACAAAATAGAGAGAGTACAGAGGAGATTTACTAGAATGTTGCCTGGGTTTCAGCAACTAAGTTACAGAGAAAGGTTGAACAAGTTAGGGCTTTATTCTTTGGAGCGCAGAAGGTTAAGGGGGGACTTGATAGAGGTTTTTAAAATGATGAGAGGGATAGACAGAGTTGACGTGGAAAAGCTTTTCCCACTGAGAGTAGGGAAGATTCAAACAAGGGGACATGACTTGAGAATTAAGGGACTGAAGTTTAGGGGTAACATGAGGGGGAACTTCTTTACTCAGAGAGTGGTAGCTGTGTGGAATGAGCTTCCAGTGAAGGTGGTGGAGGCAGGTTCGTTTTTATCATTTAAAAATAAATTGGATAGTTATATGGATGGGAAAGGAATGGAGGGTTATGGTCTGAGCGCAGGTATATGGGACTAGGGGAGATTATGTGTTCGGCACGGACTAGAGGGGTCGAGATGGCCTGTTTCCATGCTGTAATTGTTATATGGTTATATGCAGGCCACAGTTTTCAAATACACATCAATGTACTGTTTAATTGTGAGGAGGTTTTTTTTGCCTCAGAGAGGTTTCCAAAGCCCTGTAACTCTCCATCTGAATTAAAATAAAATCAATTCCTAGTGTACCCTCTCTCTAATCATTTTACCAATTACTTGAAATCTATCTCAGCTTTTTGTCCCCTCTCCCTTCACCCATTCCCCCATGGAGCCATTCATATCTACCCTGCAAGGCCATTCAAAGCTTTAACCATCTCAATAAATTCACCTGTCAGCCTCTTATGTTCCAAAAAGAAAACAACCCTAGCCTATCCAATCTTTTCTTATGGTTACAATTTTCTAGTCTGGCAGCATCCTTGTAAATTTCTTCTAACTGGTTTTGTATTCAATTTCTGTATAACTTCCCTGCTCTTTCTTCATGCCGTGGTTAACAAAATATAGTATCCAATATGCCTTATTAGTGATTTGTCCTACTACCTTTAAGGGTTAGTGAAAGTATAATCTACAATTTCTTTTGTTTCTCTGCACCTTTTAATTTAAAGGTATAGTGTGGAAACAGGCCCTTCGGCCCACTGAATCCGCGCCAATCAATGATCACTAGTTCTATCCTACACTCTGGGACAGTTTTTTTTTACAGAAGTCAGTTAACCCACAAACCTACATATTTTTGGAATGTGGGAGGAAACTGGAGCACTTGGAGTAAACCCATGCGATCACAGGGAGAACATACAAATTTCGTACAGACAGCACCCGTAGTCAAGATCAAACCTGTCGCTGTAAGGCAACAACTCTATCGCTATGCCACTGTGCATAGTTTCAATGTCTCAATATCCTGCCATTTATTGAGAATTCTCTTGTCTTGTTGCACCTCCCAGAGGCATGCCTATGTTTTGAGCTGCTTTAGCCACTTCTAGCCTTTCAGGCCAGACGATTTACAGTATATCTTCCTGTACTACAAACAGCCCTTGAATCTTGTATAACTTCATTGGAAACTGTTTTCAAATAAAAAAAACTCACATTAACCATAATCATTTTGTTATTTCTGCTACTGAGTTAATTTTGGATCTCTCTTAGATTCCATGGGCATATACTTTTCTGACCAACTTCTCCTGTAAGAACTAGTTAAAAGTCTTGCTATAATAGGAATAAGAATACATTATTGTCACATGTGACTAGGCACAGTGAGATTCTTTGCTTGCATACACTTGCATACACTATGTATACAAGAAAACTGTAACAAATGTGCTGGCGTGATTGACCTTCCATGAACTTTGATTCACGATTCCATGACATTCCATGAACTTTGATTCACGATTCCATGACATTCCATGAACAAATCCATGTTAATTGTTCTGATGAATTGGTGCCTTCCTAACTGGAATTCTCTGCCTCAGAGGGCAGTGGAGGCCGGTTCTCTGGATACTTTCAAGAGAGAGCTAGATAGGGCTCTTAAAGATAGCGGAGTCAGGGGATATGGGGAGAAGGCAGGAATGGGGTACTGATTGTGGATGAGTTTCTCCAGCAATTTTGTCTACCACACAATTACAATCGATCCATTTACAGTGTATATATACATGATAAGGGAAAAACATTTAGTGCAAAGTAAAGCCAGGTCAAGGATAGTCCAAGGGTCATTAAAGAGGAAGATAGTAGTTCAGCACTGCTCTCTGGTTGTGGTATTGAAGGTGGAGCTATAGTTGATAGACAGGAATTTTGTTGGTCAATAGATGTCCTGGTTATCCAGATGTTCTAGGAATGAGTTTAGGGCCAAGGAGATGACAAGTCTTCTGCTACTATGACCCTATAAGGCAGGGGCCTCCAAATCTTTCTGCATGGGGGTCATATTATATATTTAGCACAGGGGTAGTGGATAGACAAGGTAGCCGATGGCATCCGCGGGCTTGGAATGGACTTTGGTCACTCGCGTTTTCTCTGAATCGGAGATAGAGACGGCGAGAAAATGAAGGGAAGAGTTGGGGCACGAGCAGGGGAAAATAGGAGATGGTTGGAAACTGGCAATGAGGGAGATGAAGCGTTAAAGCCATGAACGAGAGCAGGAAGCAGCACCGATACAGACATGATGTACCTGAGAGAGAGGTGAGGGAAGGGTTTGGCGGCGACTGAAACAAGAAATGATCTAGGTATTCTACAGGGAGAGAGACAGAGCCTGAGCACAAAGGGCTCCCACCTGGAACCGGGAATTCGGTTTGAACCCATTCTTCCAAAGATCCCGAAGAAAACAAATCTGTTGTGTGGAGCAAATGCTTAAACACGCTGCAAATTCTCTGAGTCACCGGACTTTAGGACCCGGGGGAGCCCGGAGCTCAGAGCTTGCTGCGGGCCGGATAAAATCACGTGGTGGGCCGGATGTGGCTTCTCGGGTCATAGTTTGGAGACCCCTGCTCTAAGGCATCTACTCCTATGCTACTTGCTGTACCTGAATCTGATCCCTGAAGAACAGGCAGCTGGGCTATCAGATGACAATTCATAAGCTCAGGAGTTCTCCTCGTATATTCTTGTGCCTTTCCACCTCTTTTACCCCTTTGAGACATTCTTATAACATCTCTCATTGAAGCTTTGGTCACCTCCTTCTCTCGACCAGTGTCCATCTTTGTCCGGCCACACACCATGAAATGAATGGCTGCAGGGTTAATATATTAAAATCTGTCATTTGGCATTGCTTCTTCTTGGTGTGATGGCATGCATCTTTTCATCATCACATGTTCATCTTTCTAAATTATTATTTCATATCAGTTTGTTGAAGAGTTCGGCATTTAATCAATTTGTAAAGCGAAGAAACTGAAGGTGTTATTGGCTTGAGGGAAGAATACAAGATGTAAAGCAATTGTAAAGGATTGCAAGATAACAATATTTTTAAGCTAATCTTTGGAAAAGAGAACAGAAAACCCCCTGGCATACTTTCATGCTGCTAATACCTTCTGCAAGAGAGCTTTCTGAGAATACATAGGCCATTAGTAAGGGCTACAGATATACTTGATGGATTAAGACTTTAAAGATCAGTTGTTAGTGGTAAATCTTCTCTCTATCGAACCATCATGAATGACATCGCGTTCGTGGAGGTCTTTAGCACGCCAGACAGAGTGTTTCCTTTCTGTCATGGCTGACTGGAAGTGTCGGATACAGACAGAAAATCCATCGGGTAATGGTGTTTTCTGCTTCTGTTCCAAAGGTCAACAATTTCCAGATTGTACCCAGAGAGGCATGGGAATCCATCCTGTTGAAGTTCTCCAGATCTGTATTCAAAATGAGCTTGGAAACATCAAACGATAAGCTAGATAATTTATATCTATCGCGCCAAACTGGAGCTGTGAGTATAAATACAGCGCGGGGTTTGCTTCTACAGAGGCCCGGGGAGCCGTTGGTGAGAGGAGGACTTACCTGGAGCTGTGAGTATAAATACAGCGCGGGGTTTGCTTCTACAGAGGCCCGCGGAGCCGTTGGTGAGAGGAGGACTTACCTGGAGCTGTGAGTTACCCAAATCTGCAACGTTCCATCTCACTTCCAGAGAAGGATTCTGATTCTGGTGGAACCCTCTGATTGGTGGAAGAGGACCAGCGGAAGCAGCTGATTGGCTTGTATTGTATTTGTATTGTAATTGTAAGGCTTTATTGTATTTGGATAAGGGGGAGAATAAAGGCCAGGGCAGTTTACTGTTCTGGATGTCAGATGTGGGAGGTCATGGAGTCGGTGTGCCCTCCAGACGTCCACACCTGCGCAAGGTGCGTCGAGATGGGGCTCCTAAGGGACCGTGTCAGGAACCTGGAACAGCAACTCGATGACCTCTGTCTGCTCAGGGAGAGCGAGGAGGTCATAGAAAGGAGTTACAGGGAGGTGGTCACTCCAAGACCACGGGAGACAGAAAACTGGGTCACAGTTAGGAAGGGCAACGGGCAGAGGCAGGGACTGGTGAGTACCCCGGTGGCTGTACACCTTGAAAATAAGTACTCATGCTTGAGTAAGGGTGGGGGAGACAGCCTACCTGGGGGCAGCGACAGCGGCCGGGCCTCTGGCACAAAGACCGGTCCGGTTGCTCAGAAGGGTAAGGAAAAGAAGGGGAGGGCAATTGTAATAGGGGACTCTATAGTCAGGGGGTCGGATAGGCGATTCTGTGGACGCAGACAGGAGTCCCGGATGGTAGTTTGCCTCCCTGGTGCCAGGGTCAGGGATGTGTCTGAACGTGTCCAAGATATCCTGAAATGGGAGGGAGAGGAGCCTGAGGTTGTGGTGCATATAGGTACCAACGACATAGGTAAAAAAAGAGAAGAGGTCCTGAAAGAAGAATTTAGGGAGTTAGGTAGAGAGTTAAGGAGAAGGACTGCAAAGGTAACAATCTCAGGATTACTGCCTGTGCCACGCGACAGTGAGAGTAGGAATGGAGCGAGGTGGAGGATAAATCCGTGGATGAGGGACAGGTGCAGTGGGTATGGATTCAAGTTTCTGGATCATTGGGACCTCTTTTGGGGAAGGTGCGACCTGTACAGAAAGGACGGGTTGCACTTGAACTCAAGGGGGACCAATATCCTGGCGGGGAGATTTGCAAAGGCTACTGGGGAGACTTTAAACTAGTATGGTTGGGGGGAGGGACTCAAATTGGGAAAGCTAGCAGTCAGTGTGTGAAGCAGGGGGCAGAGAATGGTAGCACTCTGACCCAAAATGTAGGGGAGAGAGAAGAAAAAGAAAATAATCAGAGAATAAGAGAGGGTGGGTTTCTTAAATGTGTATATTTTAATGCTAGGAGCATTGTAAGAAAAGTGGATGAACTTAGAGCCTGGATTGACACCTGGAAGTATGATGTTGTGGCGATCAGTGAAACATGGTTGCAGGAGGGCTGTGATTGGAAACTAAATATTCCAGGATTTCGTTGCTTCAGGTGTGATAGAATTGGAGGGGCAAGAGGTGGAGGTGTTGCATTGCTTATCAGGGAAGATATTACAGCAGTGCTTTGGCAGGATAGATTAGAGGGCTCGTCTAGGGAGGCTATTTGGGTGGAACTGAGAAATGGGAAAGGGGTAGCAACACTTATAGGGGTGTATTATAGACCGCCAAATGGGGAGCGAGAATTGGAAGAGCAAATATGTAAGGAGATTGCAGATATTAGTAGTAAGCACAAGGTAGTGATTGTGGGAGATTTCAATTTTCCACACATAGACTGGGAAACACATTCTGTAAATGGGCTGGATGGGTTGGAGTTTGTAAAATGTGTGCAGGATAGTTTTTTGCAACAATACATAGAAGTACCTACTAGAGAAGGGGCGGTACTGGACCTCCTGTTAGGAAATGAGATGGGTCAGGTGGCAGAGGTATGCGTTGGGGAACAGTTCGGGTCCAGTGATCACAATACCATTAGTTTCAATATAATTATGGAGAGGGACAAAACTGGACCTAGGGTTGAGATTTTTGATTGGAGAAAGGCTAACTTTGAGGAGATGCGAAAGGATTTAAAAGGAGTAAATTGGGACAGTTTGTTTTATGGGAAAGATGTGGAAGAGAAATGGAGTACATTTAAAGGTGACATTTTAAGAGTACAGAATCTTTATGTCCCTGTTCGGTTGAAAGGAAATCGTAAAAATTGTAAAGAGCCATGGTTTTCAAGGGAAATTGGACACTTGGTTCGGAAAAAGAGGGAGATCTACAATAGTTATAGGCAGCATGGAGTAAATGAGGTGCTTGAGGAGTATAAAGAATGTAAAAAGAATCTTAAGAAAGAAATTAGAAAAGCTAAAAGAAGATATGAGGTTGCTTTGGCAAGTAAGGTAAAAGTAAATCCGAAGGGTTTCTACCGCTATATTAATAGCAAAAGGATAACGAGGGATAAAATTGGTCCATTAGAGAGTCAGAGTGGCCAACTATCTGCAGAGCCAAAAGAGATGGGGGAGATATTGAACAGTTTCTTTTCTTCGGTATTCACCAAGGAGAAGGATATTGAATTATGTGAGGTAAGGGAAACAAGTAGAGTAGCTATGGAAACTATGAGGATCAAAGAAGAGGAAGTACTGACACTTTTGAGAAATATAAAAGTGGATAAGTCTCCAGGTCCGGACAGGATATTCCCTAGGACATTGAGGGAAGTTAGTGTAGAAATAGCAGGGGCTATGGCAGAAATATTTCAAATGTCATTAGAAACGGGAATAGTGCCGGAGGATTGGCGTACTGCGCATGTTGTTCCATTGTTTAAAAAGGGGTCTAAGAGTAAACCTAGCAATTATAGACCTGTTAGTTTGACGTCAGTGGTGGGCAAATTAATGGAAAGAATACTTAGAGATAATATATATAAGCATCTGGATAAACAGGGTCTGATTAGGAACAGTCAACATGGATTTGTGCCTGGAAGGTCATGTTTAACTAATCTTCTTGAATTTTTTGAAGATGTTACTCGGGAAATTGATGAGGGTAAAGCAGTGGATGTTGTGTATATGGACTTCAGTAAGGCCTTTGACAAGGTTCCTCATGGAAGGTTGGTTAAGAAGGTTCAATGGTTGGGTATTAATGGTGGAGTAGCAAGATGGATTCAACAGTGGCTGAATGGGAGATGCCAGAGAGTAATGGTGGATGGTTGTTTGTCAGGTTGGAGGCCAGTGACGAGTGGGGTGCCACAGGGATCTGTGTTGGGTCCACTGTTGTTTGTCATGTACATCAATGATCTGGACGATGGTGTGGTAAATTGGATTAGTAAGTATGCAGATGATACTAAGATAGGTGGGGTTGCGGGTAATGAAGTAGAGTTTCAAAGTCTACAGAGAGATTTATGCCAGTTGGAAGAGTGGGCTGAAAGATGGCAGATGGAGTTTAATGCTGATAAGTGTGAGGTGCTACATCTTGGCAGGACAAATCAAAATAGGACGTACATGGTAAATGGTAGGGAATTGAAGAATGTAGGTGAACAGAGGGATCTGGGAATAACTGTGCACAGTTCCATGAAAGTGGAATCTCATGTAGATAGGGTGGTAAAGAAAGCTTTTGGTGTGCTGGCCTTTATAAATCAGAGCATTGAGTATAGAAGTTGGGATGTAATGTTAAAATTGTACAAGGCATTGGTGAGGCCAATTCTGGAGTATGGTGTACAATTTTGGTCGCCTAATTATAGGAAGGATGTCAACAAAATAGAGAGAGTACAGAGGAGATTTACTAGAATGTTGCCTGGGTTTCAGCAACTAAGTTACAGAGAAAGGTTGAACAAGTTAGGGCTTTATTCTTTGGAGCGCAGAAGGTTAAGGGGGGACTTGATAGAGGTTTTTAAAATGATGAGAGGGATAGACAGAGTTGACGTGGAAAAGCTTTTCCCACTGAGAGTAGGGAAGATTCAAACAAGGGGACATGACTTGAGAATTAAGGGACTGAAGTTTAGGGGTAACATGAGGGGGAACTTCTTTACTCAGAGAGTGGTAGCTGTGTGGAATGAGCTTCCAGTGAAGGTGGTGGAGGCAGGTTCGTTTTTATCATTTAAAAATAAATTGGATAGTTATATGGATGGGAAAGGAATGGAGGGTTATGGTCTGAGCGCAGGTATATGGGACTAGGGGAGGTTATGTGTTCGGCACGGACTAGAAGGGTCGAGATGGCCTGTTTCCGTGCTGTAATTGTTATATGGTTATATGGTTATATCTAAATACGGCACTTTTTTACAGCTTTACCTCAGGCGGGCAGATGTCAGCAAACACTGAGAGATCATTTGACAAACAAGATATATATGGGTTATTAGGGCGGCTCAGTGGTGCAGCAGTAGAGTTGCTGCCTTACAGTGCTTGCAGCGCCAGAGACCCGGGTTCGATCCAGCCTATGGGTGCTGTCTGTCTAGCCTATGGGAGTTTGTACGTTCTGCCCATGACCTGAGTGGGTTTTCTCCGAGATCTTCGGTTTCCTCCCACACTCCAAATACGTCCAGGTTTGTAGGTTAATTGGTTTGGTGTATGTGTAAAATTGTCCCTAGTGTGTGTAGAATGGTGTTAATGTGTGGGGATCGCTGGTCGGTGTGGACACAGTGGGCCGAAGGACCTGTTTCCGTGCTGTATCTCCATGTATCTCTGTATCTTGTTCAAGCAGGCCAGTCATGCATTTTCATAAGAATGATGTATCTAACCATAAAAGATCCCTTCTGCAAGTTCAAAAAAGAGAAGTTCTGATGGCAGGTTCTGTGGACAATTTCTTCCTTGATATTCTGGAAGGAACTGCAGATGCTGGTTTACACCGAAGATAGACACAAAATGCTGGAGTAACTCAGCAGCACAGGTAGCATCTCTGGAAAGAAGGAATGGATGCCTTTTGGATTGATACCCTTCTTCAAACCAATGAAGAAGTCTGAAGAAGGATCTCAACCCGAAACGTCACCATTCCTTCTATTCAGAGATGCTGCCTGTCCCGAGGAGTTACTCCATCATTTTGTGTCTACCTTCTTTGCTTCAGCATCTGTAGTCATATAGAAGGCAAGGACAGTGAAAATTGTTCATGTGTTGCCAGCTCTTCAAAGCAGATGGAGAGCTGTGAAGCAAAAGTAGAGGGTCATTAAATAAAAGCTTTATCCACCATCAGACACAACAAAGCTGCTGTAAAGCTTAATAATACGGCAGCTTTTACTTAGACCCCATGGGTTATTAGGAAGAATGATTACAAGAATGAAACTGTATTAGTAAGTTCTAGAAATCACGGTGGACCATTTTGCATAATTGCGTAGCATTACAGATAAATAGAGCAGATAAATGCAAAATGGTCCAGCATGATTTCTCTCATGGCTATTCAAAAACTACAAACAAGTGTCCATATTGTCCTGAGCATGGTCAACCATCTCTACTCACTGTCTGTGTTCCCCACTCCCCAAATTCATCTTTGTGGCATCCAGAAGAGCAATGTTGCAAGTGCAGATGGCCCTGAAGCCCCCAACAGTGAGCAGCTGCCCCTCGAACAATGGAATTGAAAAACATTTAAAACAAACTGCATACCGGAAATTTGAAATAAAAACACAAAACACTGGGATACTCAATATGTCAGACAGCCTTTGTAAAGATAGAGGCACTGTTGGAACATGACCAGTCCATTTGTGACACCCGTATTCTCACAAAGAGAAAGACAAAGTGCTGGTGTAGCTCAGCAGGTCAGGCAGTATCTCTTGAGAACATGGATAGGTGACGTTTCGGGTCGAGACCCTTCTCAGACAGACCTTGCGTCTGTATTCTCACAGAGGTTCCAAAAGCTACCAGCAATTACATTGAGAAATGTCAGCAGTTCTGCGCACTACCACAGACAAAATGCAGGCCAAGGATCCAATCAAAGTCTTATCCAGGCGTGCGAGAGATGTATGGTACACATTCACCTTAGAGAAGTCCTTCCAATGCCGATGAAATAGATTCGATTTGGTGCAAGAGTATTCTTAATGTTCCAGGACTTTTGTATCACTTCCAGGGCACCTTCACAATTGCCATGAAATTGTGTATATAGATTGTTTAAGTTATCAGGGCATGAATGAAAGAGTACACAGGAATCTGACAGAGCAATCAGGAATAGCAAAGCCTCCTGCTGATAAGGAATGTTTACAGCAGTTTTTGTCTTCCACAAGATTGAAAGCTATCACTGGGTCACTCACATTGATGTTTGTAAAGGTTTCCATCTTATGCCCCATGCAGTTCACAGGATAAAGCTTAAGTTCTGGAAATCCAAACCAAAGTCTTGGATTTCATTCAAGTTTTTCACAATGGCTCTATGGAACCTAAATTTAAGTAATTTAGGCTCTATGGAACCTAAATTTAAGTAATTTAGGCTCTATGGAACCTAAATGTCAAACCTTCAACATCTCAAAGCCACTCCATGGATAATGGAATCACGTCTGAAACAAACTTGCTGATGATTGTGGGCAAATGCATCAGCTAATTTAGATGCAGTAAGGTTCCAGAAAGTATTATTAGTCATAATTGGTTGTGATAGGATTTCTTTATTGGATGACTATTTGCCAAAACACTGGATGTGCTCCATGTGTTTTGATAAAGTAAGTAATGAGAGTGTACTATGAAGGTGACCTTAGTACAATGGCGATAACTTTGGTTTAAATTCTCATCTAACAATCAATGACTTTGTCAGAACTAAACTGAAGTGTTAGTCTAGTTTTCGTGGAATTAGTAGAAAGTTTAACTACTGATGCAAAACTCTGTGAGTGGAGAAATGCTGATTAACCTGTTTTAATTTCATCGTATAATTAATTTATTTTGTATCCACTTGATGTTTGTATAACATATTAGTGAGTTTATATTGAATAATTAAGCTAAATTTTAGTAACCACAACTGCCAAGATGAGATTGAGCACAAAGTGCTGTGCCAAATATCTGCTTATTAACTAGAATGCAAAGGAATGCTGGCTCGAACAAGCAATGCCCATTGATTGATTAATGCAGGACATTGTGTATGCATTCAAATAACCTTGCAGTATAACCTTGTCAGGAAGTATCCTCTCAGATAGTTTTAGGGATTTTCCATCTCACTTTACACAGGCTCAAAATTGAACGGATTTTCATTAATAATTTCTGGCCACTTTAATAGAATAGAATAGAATAGAATATGTTTATTGTCATTGCACAAAACTGAGCAACAAAATTCCATTTGCTTCTCCTCCGTTAAAAGAAATACAACACAACAACCAATACACATATGTACAGTTAATAGTAAAATAATAGATACATTTAAAAAAAAAAAAAGAATTTAGCGGTATTCCTCGAAGTTACTTCTTGCTTCCCAGTGTTCACTATTGGAGTTAAGCTCTTTTACCGCACATGGGTAGAAACTATGTTTTAGTCTACCGGTGCGAGCCTGCAGAGACCTGAGTCGCCTCCCCGAGGGTAGCAGAGTAAAAAGGTGGTTGGCAGGGTGGGATGTGTCCTTCTTGATATTTATGGCCCTGCGCGAGCATCGGGCCTTATATATGTTATCCAAGGAGGGCAGGTTAGCGTTTGTAATGCGCTGCGCAGTTTTTATAATTCCCTGCAGCGCCCTCCTCTCAGCCACAGTACAGCTGGCAAACCACACCAGGATTCCGTAGGTGAGGATACTTTCCACGGAACATCGATAGAAGGACAGCAGCAGCGGCTGTGAGACGTTAGCTCTCCGTAGAGACCTCAGGAAATACAGCCGCTGATGAGACATCTTCAAGAGAGTGACGGTGTTCATTTGCCATTTGAGGTCCTGGGAGATGTTTATTCCCAGGAACCTAAAGTCGTTGACTCTCTCCACCATGTCTCCTTTGATGTATAAGGGAGCAGGTTCCTCTCTCCTCTTCCTCCTGAAGTCAACGACAAGTTCTTTTGTCTTTGATGGGTTTAGTACCAGGTTGTTTTTGGTACACCAGACGGTCAGTTTTTGGACTTCATCCCTGTAGGCAGTCTCATCATCGTTGTTTATCAGTCCCACCACAGTCGTGTCATCCGCAAACTTGATGATCCTATTTGTACTGTGTGTTGGTATACAGTCGTAAGTGTATATTGTATACAAGATTGGACTCAGCACACATCCTTGTGGCGCACCTGTGCTACACTAATAGACAATAGACAATAGACAATAGACAATAGGTGCAGGAGTAGGCCATTTGACCCTTCGAGCCAGCACTGCCATTCACTGTGATCATGGCTGATCATCCACAATCAGTACCCCGTTACTGCCTTCTCCCCATATCCCTTCTCCGCTACTTTTAAGAGTATCTAACTCTCTCTTGAAAGCATCCAGAGAATTGGCCTCCATTGCCTTCTGAGGCAGAGAATTCCACAGATTCACAACTCTCTGGGTCATCATCAGGTGCGCCGCATGCGGCAGCCTCGCCAGCAGCTATCTGGCCTTTCATTTTTTTTGTTATTTTTAGTCTGTCTAAAAGTATGTTTTTGGAGGTCTTTTAGTCTTTTTTATGTGGGGGGTGGAAGGGGGAAACCGTTTTCTCAGTCACTACCTGGTCGAGGATGTGTCTTTTCTCCGAGCCGCATCTTCGCCCCTCCTAGAAACATAGAAACATAGATATTAGGTGCAGGAGTAGGCCATTCGGCCCTTCGAGCCTGCACCGCCATTCAATATGATCATGGCTGATCATCCAACTCAGTATCCCGTACCTGCCTTCTCTCCATACCCTCTGATCCCCTTAGCCACAAGGGCCACATCTAACTCCCTCTTAAATATAGCCAATGAACTGGCCTCGACTACCTTCTGTGGCAGGGAGTTCCAGAGATTCACTACTCTCTGTGTGAAAAAAGTTCTCCTCATCTCGGTTTTAAAGGATTTCCCCCTTATCCTTAAGCTGTGACCCCTTGTCCTGGACTTCCCCAACATCGGGAGCAATCTTCCTGCATCTAGCCTGTCCAACCCCTTAAGAATTTTGTAAGTTTCTATAAGATCCCCTCTCAATCTCCTAAATTCTAGAGAGTATAAACCAAGTCTATCCAGTCTTTCTTCATAAGACAGTCCTGACATCCCAGGAATCAGTCTGGTGAACCTTCTCTGCACTCCCTCTATGGCAATAATGTCCTTCCTCAGATTTGGAGACCAAAACTGTACGCAATACTCCAGGTGTGGTCTCACCAAGACCCTGTACAACTGCAGTAGAACCTCCCTGCTCCTATACTCAAATCCTTTTGCTATGAAAGCTAACATACCATTCGCTTTCTTCACTGCCTGCTGCACCTGCATGCCCATTTCAATGACTGGTGTACCATGACACCCAGGTCTCGCTGCATCTCCCCTTTTCCTAGTCGGCCACCATTTAGATAATAGTCTGCTTTCATGTTTTTGCCACCAAAATGGATAACCTCACATTTATCCACATTATACTGCATCTGCCAAACATTTGCCCACTCACCCAGCCTATCCAAGTCACCTTGCAGTCTCCTAGCATCCTCCTCACAGCTAACACTGCCCCCCAGCTTAGTGTCATCCGCAAACTTGGAGATATTGCCTTCAATTCCCTCATCCAGATCATTAATATATATTGTAAATAGCTGGGGTCCCAGCACTGAGCCTTGCGGTACCCCACTAGTCACTGCCTGCCATTGTGAAAAGGACCCGTTTACTCCTACTCTTTGCTTCCTGTTTGCCAGCCAGTTCTCTATCCACATCAATACTGAACCCCCAATGCCGTGTGCTTTAAGTTTGTAAACTAATCTCTTATGTGGGACCTTGTCGAAAGCCTTCTGGAAGTCCAGATACACCACATCCACTGGTTCTCCCCTATCCACGCTACTAGTTACATCCTCGAAAAATTCTATAAGATTCGTCAGACATGATTTACCTTTTGTAAATCCATGCTGACTTTGTCCAATGATTTCACCACTTTCCAAATGTGCTGCTATCCCATCTTTAATAACTGACTCTAGCAGTTTCCCCACTACCGATGTTAGACTAACTGGTCTGTAATTCCCCGTTTTCTCTCTCCCTCCCTTCTTAAAATGTGGGGTTACGTTTGCTACCCGCCAATCCTCAGGAACTACTCCAGAATCTAAAGAGTTTTGAAAGATTATTACTAATGCATCCACTATTTCTGGAGCTACTTCCTTAAGTACTCTGGGATGCAGCCTATCTGGCCCTGGGGATTTATCGCCCTTTAATCCATTTAATTTACCCAACACCACTTCCCGGCTAACCTGGATTTCACTCAATTCCTCCAACTCCTTTGACCCGCGGTCCCCTGCTATTTCCGGCAGATTATTTATGTCTTCCTTAGTGAAGACAGAACCAAAGTAGTTATTCAATTGGTCCGCCATATCCTTGTTCCCCATGATCAACTCACCCGTTTCTGACTGCAAGGGACCTACATTTGTTTTAACTAATCTCTTTCTTTTCACATATCTATAAAAGCTTTTGCAGTCAGTTTTTATGTTCCCTGCCAGTTTTCTTTCATAATCTATTTTTCCTTTCCTAATTAAGCCCTTAATCCTCCTCTGCTGGTCTCTGAATTTCTCCCAGTCCTCCGGTATGCTGCCTTTTCTGGCTAATTTGTACGCATCATCCTTCGCTTTGATACTATCCCTGATTTCCCTTGTTATCCACGGATGCACTACCTTCCCTGATTTATTCTTTTGCCAAACTGGGATGAACAATTTTTGTAGTTCATCCATGCAATCTTTAAATGTCTTCCATTGCATATCCACCGTCAACCCTTTTAGAATTAATTACCAGTCAATCTTGGCCAATTCACGTCTCATACCCTCAAAGTTACCTTTCTTTAAGTTCAGAACCATTGTTTCTGAATTAACAATGTCACTCTCCATCCTAATGAAGAACTCAACCATATTATGGTCACTCTTGCCCAAGGGGGCACGTACAACAAGACTGCTAACTAACCCTTCCTCATTACTCAATACCCAGTCTAAAATAGCCTGCTCTCTCGTTGGTTCCTCTACATGTTGATTTAGATAACTATCCCGCATACATTCCAAAAAATCCTCTTCCTCAGCACCCCTGCCAATTTGATTCACCCAATCTATATGTAGATTGAAGTCACCCATTATAACAGTTTTGCCTTTGTCGCACGCATTTCTAATTTCCTGTTTGATACCATCTCCAACTTCACTACTACTGTTAGGTGGCCTGTACACAACACCCACCAGCGTTTTCTGCCCCTTAGTGTTTCGCAGCTCTACCCATACCGATTCCACATCCTCCAAACTAATGTCCTTCCTTTCCATTGCGTTAATCTCCTCTCTAACCAGCAACGCTGCCCCACCTCCTTTTCCTTTCTCTCTATCCCTCCTGAATATTGAATATCCCTGGATGTTCAGCTCCCAGCCTTGGTCACCCTGGAGCCATGTCGCCGTAATCCCAACTATATCATAGTCATTAATAGCTATCTGCACATTCAACTCATCCACCTTATTACGAATGCTCCTTGCATTGAGACACAAAGCCTTCAGGCTTGTGTTTACAACACTCTTACCCCTTATACAATTATGTTGAAAAGTGGCCCTTTTTGATTTTTGCCCTGGATTTTCCGGCCTGCCACTTTTACTTTTCACCTTGCTACCTATTGCTTCTACCCTCATTTTACACCCCTCTGTCTCTACGCTCACATATTTAAGAAACCCTTTCCCTTTAACTCCATCCTCCACTATCCCATTCGACACCCCACCCCCCTTATTCAGTTTAAAACCACCCGTGTAGCAGTGGCAAACCTGCCTGCCAGAATGCTGGTCCCACACCTGTTAAGATGCAATCCGTCCCTTTTGTACAGTTCCCCCTTACCCCAAAACAGATCCCAGTGATCTAAGAATCTAAATCCCTGCCCCGTGCACCAGTTCCTCAGCCACACGTTCAGGTCCCGTATCTCCCTGTTCCTGCTCTCGCCAACACGAGGAACTGGAAGCAAACCGGCCTGCCAACTGGATTGGTGCGGCCTTTCCTGCCGGAGACCGGCCAGAGCTTCAGCGGTGGCGCAGCACTGAATTATCATCGCGGAGTGGGCGATGCCTTACCAGAGATCGCCGTGTGGAGCTCCGGAGTGTTGGGCCTGCTGATTAACACCTTGGAGCTGTGGGTTTGCGGAGTTACCAGCCACAGGCAGCACTGATTTTTAACATCGCGGAGCCTGGGATCCCTTTCCAGGGTCACTAGCATTGAATCTCCGCTCAGCTCAGCCTGTGGACTTCGGGAGCTGCTGTCTCTGGTAGGAAGTGGCCGATTTGGAAACTCCAAGCTGCTGAGAGTGTTCTCCGTTCTGACGCTGGAGCTCCGATCATCCTGCCGAGAGGGCCTGAAACATCGGGCCGCCGTAGCAGCGACTGCGGAGGGCCCATAGGCCCCAACCACAGGTGAACAAAGAGGAAGAGGACTGACATTTATTGCCTTCCCTCTCAGGGGGAATGTTGATTCCACTGTGTGGGGATGTTCATGTTAAATTCAATTGTGTATTGTGTTCTTTTTATTCATATGGCGGTATGGTAACTCAAATCTCAATGCATCAATTGGTGCATCTGACAACAAATGTCTCTTGAACTCACTGGAACTCCTGAAAAAGTTTTTCCTCATCTCCGTCTAAATGGCCTTCCCGTTATTCTTAAATCATGATACCATCTCAGCCCCCACCCCCCTTCCCTTCCAGGATTCCAAAAGTACACTTTCCTACACAACTCCCTTCCATTTCCACCATCTGTATCGCACAGGATCAATCGACAACAGCTGTTCACCTCATCCCTTTCCATAGTCCATGGACTAAAATGTTCATTTGAAATGAAGTAGTAACATAGAAACATAGAAAATAGGTGCAGGAGTAGGCCATTCGGCCCTTTGAGCCTGCACCGCCAATCAATATGATCATGGCTGATCATCCAACTCAGTATCCTGTACCTGCCTCTCTCCATACCCCCGATCCCTTTAGCCACAAGGGCCACATCTAACTCCCTCTTAAATATAGCTAATGAACTGGCCTCAACTACCTTCTGTGGCAGAGGATTCCACAGATTCACCACTCTCTGTGTAAAAGATGATTTTCGCATCTCGGTCCTAAAAGACTACCCCCTTATCCTTAAACTGTGACCCCTTGTTCTGGACTTCCCCAACATTGGGAATAATCTTCCTGCATCTAGCCTGTCCAACCCCTTAAGAATTTTGTAAGTTTCTATACGATCCCCCCTCAATCTTCTAAATTCTAGCGAGTACAAGCCGAGTCTATCCAGTCTTTTTTCATATGAAAGTCCTGCCATCCCAGGAATCAGTCTGGCGAACCTTCTCTGTACTCCCTCTATGGCAGGGAGTAAAAGTAAAAATGAGTTGTACTTTTTCCAATGCTTACTACACTAAGTGACCATGTTTGGGATCCACCACTGCAAAGTCACCAAAGGTGGATTTGGTGATACCTTCAATGAGTCATTCCATTCAATCCACAAGTGTAGTTGGTCACTTTAATTGTAGACACAAGGAACTGCATATGCTGGTTTACAAAGAAAAACATACAAAGCGCTGGAGAAATTCAGTGGCAGAGATGTTGCCTGACCTGATGATACAATGTTCTGTATAAGTTTTTGGAATTGTTTTTTTGTTCTCTGTTCTCTGTCTTAAACTTCTTCTACAGGCAAACCATCTGCAATAAATAAACCGTGTTCACCTTCTCTCGGTCGGCACTGGGATTATTTGCATCGTTTTCTCTCTGTTGGTCTCACATAAATTACCTTTAATCTCCCACCACTTTGGCCTTAACTACAACGTAATTCATTATTTATAAATGTTCTAGATTTAATAATGTCGGCTGAAAGTTAATTGAGCATAAGAGTTAAATGTTCCTCTCTCCACAGATGCCGACCAAACCGTTATTTCCATCATGTTCTCTTTATGTGCTGCCAGATCGAAATTGCTTGTCGCATAAAATGCCATCTGTGTGTTAAACACACAGCATAGTGTGACATGATCCAAAACTGATTCTACCTGCAGTGAATCGAGTTAGTCATCCCTGCTGTGAACATCTGGTTATGATCCATGTTAGTGTGGCCAATCTATTCCCAGTGTCAGAGGTGCACCTCATAATATCAACCATTCTGCATTCCTATTCCTTCCAATACAAATCACAGTTGTAAGTTCCAGAAAACAACAGTTGCTCAACAATCTCAGATGCACAACTTTCCTCCCACACTCCAAAAACAAATGTATCGACTTTGGGATATGCCTGGAGTGAGCTCTGAAACCAACTGCAGGATATTGAAATGTGCAGGTAGGAACTGCAGATGCTGGTTTAAACTGAAGATGGACACAAAAAGCTGGGGTAACTCAGTGGGACATAGAAACATAGAAAATAGGTGCAGGAGTAGGCCATTCAGCCAATCGAGCCTGCACCGCCATTCAATATGATCATGGCTGATCATCCAACTCAGCATCCTGTACCTGCCTTCTCTCCATATCCCCTGATCCCTTTAGCCACAAGGGCCACATCTAACTCCATCTTAAATATAGCCAATGATCTGGCCTCAACTACCTTCTGTGGCAGAGAATTCCAGAGATTCACCACTCTCTGTGTGAAAAATGTTTTCCTCATCTCGGTCCTAAAAGATTTCCCCCTTATCCTTAAAATGTGACCCCGTGTTCTGGATTTCCCCAACATCGGGAACAATCTTCCTGCATCTAGCCTGTCCAACCCCTTAAGAATTTTGAAAGTTTCTTAAAGATCCGCCCTCAATCTTCTAAATTCTAGCGAGTACAAGCCGAGTCTATCCAGTCTTTCTTCACATGAAAGTCCTGACATCCCAGGAATCAGTCTGGTGAACCTTCTCTGTACTCCCTCTATGGCAAAAATGTCTTTCCTCAGATTAGGAGATCAAAACTGTACGCAATACTCCAGGTGTGGTCTCACCAAGACCCTGTACAACTGCAGTAGAACCTCCCTGCTCCTATACTCAAATCCTTTTGCTATGAATGCTAACATACCATTCGCTTTCTTCACTGTCTGCTGCACCTGCATGTCTACTTTTAATGACTGGTGTACCATGACACCCTGGTCTCGTTGCATCTCCCCTTTTCCTAATCGGCCACCATTCAGATAAAAGTCTACTTTCCTGTTTTTGCCGCCAAAGTGGATAACCTCACATTTATCCACATTATACTGCATCTGCCATGCATTTGCCCACTCACCCAACCTATCCAAGTCACCTTGCAGCCTCCTAGCATCCTCCTCACAGCTAACACTGCCCCCCAGTTTCATGTCATCCTCAAACTTGGAGATCCCTCGTCCAAATCATTAATCTATATTGTAAATAGCTGGGGTCCCAGCACTGAGCCTTGCCGCATCTCTGGAGTAAAAGGAATAGGTGACGTGTGACATGAAGATCGCTTAAACAATGGCCTGTTCCCTTTATCATCATTACTATTTTGCGCTTCTTTAATTCATTTGTTCAATATCTCTTTATTTCACCATCTATATCTTTTGTTTCCCTTTCCCCTGACTCAGTCTGAAGAAGGGTCTTGACCCGAAATGTCACCTATTCCTTTTCTCCAGAGATGCTGCCTTTCCCGCTGAGTTACTCCAGCTTTTTGTGTCTATTGCAGGTCGAGGTGACGGCCACTCTCTCAGTGTCTTGGCCTTTGAATTACTCCCGACAGCTGTCACTGCTCTAACTGTTGTTCTCAGTTATTGCTTGCTATGGTAAATGAGCATGTACGCAGGACCGGCAGCACCGTGGAGCACTTGTAAAGTTGCTACCTGACAGCGCCAGAGACCCGGGTTCAATCCTGACTACGGGTGCTGTCTGTACGGAGTTTGTACGTTCTCACCGTGACTGCATGGGTTTACTCCGGGATCTCCAGGTTTCATCCCACACTCCAAAGACATACATTTTAGTAGGCTAATTGGCTTGGTATAAATGTCAATTTTCCCTAGTGTGTGCAGGATAGTGTTAATGTGTGGGGATTGCAGGTCAGCATGGACCCGATGGATCAAAGGGCTTGTTTCCACGCTGTATCTCTACACTAAACAAAACTAAACTAAACCTGTAATCATGAGAATGCCTTTGTGTATTTTGATTTTAGTGAATAGCAGACAGTGACAGCTCATGCACAGGGATTGCTGCATTTCTGCTTCATTAAGGCACACACCGCTCCAATGAAGAACCCAGATCTTTATATGAATAGAATGGATTTCATTCCCTATATGTGTAATTCATTTTAGATCATGAGATTAATATTCAAATGGTCACCAGCTGCTTGTGCTGCCTGGCACTCCAACTGGTCTCCAACTGCTCATGTGAAGGTTGTGTCTTTTGTTTCCCTTTGGCCCATTTGTGGAGCACTCCCAGCACCAGAGTGAGGTTTCTGCAACAGTTGGGCATGCCCTACAGTGCATCACCGGAATCATAAGGTCCTAAGTGATAGGAGCAAAATTAGGTCATTTGGCCCATCAAGTCATCTCCACCATTCAATCATGGGATATCTATCTCTCCCTCCTAACCCCATTCTCCTAACTTCTCCCCATAACCCGCTGATACATATACTAATCAAGAATCTATCTATCTCTGCATTATAAATATCAATTGACGTGGCCTTCACCGCCTTCTATGGCATAGAATTCCACAGATTCACCCTCTGACTAAATAAATTCCTGCTCATCCCATATAATAACCATATAACCATATAACAATTACAGCACGGAAACAGGCCATCTCGGCCCTACAAGTCCGTGCCGAACAACTTTTTTCCCTTAGTCCCACCTGCCTGCACTCATACCATAACCCTCCATTCCCTTCTCATCCATATGCCTATCCAATTTATTTTTAAATGATACCAATGAACCTGCTGCCACCACTTCCACTGGAAGCTCATTCCACACCGCTACCACTCTCTGAGTAAAGAAGTTCCCCCTCATGTTACCCCTAAACTTCTGTCCCTTAATTCTGAAGTCATGTCCTCTTGTTTGAATCTTCCCTATTCTCAAAGGGAAAAGCTTGATCACATCAACTCTGTCTATCCCTCTCATCATTTTAAAGACCTCTATCAAGTCCCCCCTTAACCTTCTGCGCTCCAGAGAATAAAGACCTAACTTATTCAACCTATCTCTGTAACTTAGTTGTTGAAACCCAGGCAACAGGAAGGTCCTTTAATTCTGAGGCTATGACGTCTGGTCGTAGACCCTCCCACTGGTGGAAACATCCTCTCCACATCCGCTCTATCCAAGCCTTTCATTATTTGGTAAGTCCAATGAGGTCCCTCCTCATTTTTCTAAACTCCAGCGAGTTCAGACCCAGTACTGTCAAATGCTCATCAGAAGTTAACCCACTCATTCCTGGGATCATTCTTGTAAACCTCCTCTGGACCCTCTCCAGACCCAGCACATCCTTGCTCAGATATGGGGCCAAAAGCACCTCTTTACAGCGGCACTCTGACAACTCCTGTATCCGTTACCTAGAATTTGAACTGCATGATATTTTCAGTGAATAGTCCCGTCCTGAGGCATGAATCCCAGAATTGCTCTCAGAAGGCAGGAAGGACTACCTTGTACCTCTGAGGCCTGTTCAAATTCTCACCCCTCCAGATGAGCATCAAAACGTCAACAGCCAAAATGGGTGGAAATGGAGAATGCGACAGTGACGATGTGATTCCACAATGCAAGTCCAGTCAAGTCAAGTCACTATTATTTATATAGCACATTTAAAAAACAACTCTCGTTGGCCAAAGTGCTTTACATTGGTGGAGGTACTAACGTTATACAACATTGGTTCATAGATTAAGTACATACATAAATACATACATATAGCCCTCACTCAGAGGACGTCAGGAAAGGCTTGAGAGTAAAGATGAGTTTTAAGTATAGTCGATTTTGTATAGTGAATTTAAAGGAGTCGATGGAGGGGGCAGTTCTGATGGGAAGAGGGATGCTGTTCCACAGTCTAGGAGCTGCAACCGCAAAGGCACGGTCGCCCCTGAGCTTATGCCTAAACCGCGGGATGTTCAGTAACCCCAAGTCGGCCGATCTGAGGGACCTGGAGGTGGTGTGGTGGGTAAGCAGACTCTTGATGTAGGTGGGGCAAGCCCGTTAAGAGCTTTGTAAACATAAAGAAGGATCTTGAAATTTATTCGGAACCGCACAGGGAGCCAATGGAGAGAGGCCAGGATCGGGGTGGTGTGGTCCCTTTTTCGGGTGCCCGTCAGGAGTCTCACTGTGGCATTTTGGACCAGTTGCAGGTGGAACAGGGAAGATTGGCTGATGCCAGTGTAGAGGGAGTTGCAGTAATCTAGGCGGGAGGAGATAAATGAGTGGATGGTCTTTTCGAGGTAATCAAACTGAAGGAATTGTTTTATTTTAGCTATCGTCCGAAGCTGGAAGAAGTAGCTTTTGACTTGTTTGTCAAATTTCAATGCTGAGTCAAATATCATGCCAAGGTTTTTGATGTGAGGTTTGAGTAATGGGGCAAGGCTTCCAAGGCTGCCTGCTATCAGTTTGATTGAGTCCGAGGGGCCGAGAAGGATGACCTCAGACTTATTCTCGTTTAGTTGGAGGAAGTTCTGGGCCATCTAACACTTTATATCCTCGAGGCAGCGGATAAGGTTAAGCATATTTGATCGGTTTTTGGGCTTCAGGGGGATATAGACTGCGTATCGTCTGCGTAGCAATGGAAGGTAATGTCGTGCCTTTGAATGACTTGGCCTAAGGGGAGCATGTACAGGGAGAAGAGAATGGGGCTAAGGATGGAACCTTGTGGATCCCCGCAGCAGAGGCTAGCTGGGGAGGAGAAAGAGTTACCTATATTAATAGAGAAACTTTTACCTTTGAGGTAGGAGATGAACCAGCTCAGGGCAGTGCCATCAATACCATGCCCGTACCGGAGACAGTCAATTAGGATGGTGTGGTCGACTGTATCAAATGCTGCGCTGAGGTCGAGAAGGAGCAGGATTGCACAGTCCTCGGAGTCAAAGGTGAGCAGTAGGTCATTATGTACCTTCAACAAGGCAGACTCTGTGCTGTGGTGGGCCCTGAAACCTGATTGGAAAGTTTCCAATAGTATTCTGGTGAAGGTAAGGCATAAGTTGACTTAAAATTACCTTTTCAAGGGCTTTTGAAAGGAAAGGCAGTTTTGAAATGGGTCTGTAGTTGCTTGGCAAGGTGAGGTCGAGGTTAGGTTTTTTCAGGAGGGGCTGGACCGCCGCATGCTTGAAGCAGGTAGGAACAGTGCCAGTGGCCAGAGAACTGTTGAAGATGGTGAGGATGCTGGGACCGGCTATTGTAATGACTTCCTTTAGAAGGGCAGAGGGGACAGTGTCGAGGGGGCAGGTGGTAGGTTCCATGGTGGTGACCAGTTTTAAAAGGGAGGGTAGAGAAATGGGTTGGAAACAGTCTAATTTTGAAGAACAGACCAATGAGACAGCCTGACCAATGCAGTACGCACCTGACCACCACGGAGACTTCACTGTAGCACTCGAATTACTGCACAAGCGGACCTTTGGGAGGCAGCAGCCAAAACCTCTGCTAGAGCAAGCAGGAGATCCGGAGCCTGAGAGGCAGGAAGATGATGTAGAAGATGAATAGGTGGCCTGAAGAATGATCAGTCTTCAAGGGGATCATTCTTTCATCATCAAGATCTCCATCCTGCTGAGCAAAGGAGGGAGGCAATTCCAGTGAGGAATAATGGATTCACCATGAAACCCTTCCACAGTTATTGATTTTCTCTCTAGAATATGTGATCTCGCAATAATAACCAACCCAGAAGATGCCAAGGGTTTTGTGAAGGTTCAGCGGCACCACTATTATTTAAATTATTTTGCTACAAGATCTTGGTGTTTCCTGGTGAATATCAAATAGCAATGTTACAAAATTTTGAGATTTAAAAAATCAAGTCTGTAATTTATCTCATCAGATAAAGCATAAAAATAAGTTTAATTTGACACCTAATTCACTTTCATATCTCAAGTATTTAAAAAGTTATGGCCATTTTCATACTGGGAAATGAGCATCTTGTTCCCTATTGATTTTCTATGGACATAACAAAAAAGCTGTGATCGTGAACAGTCAAAAGCCCATAACTTTCTTAAAAATTAAGAGAACTGAATGAAATTTTCAGTTATCATAGATTGAAGCATTCTGAAACAAATATAAAATAATCTTACTTGGATGACCTGAAATTAAAGCATATAATTAGTTAGTTACCTAATTGTAGCTAATTTCAGACTTCAATTACTAGATCTAAACATCTATCCATTTCTTAATAAATGATTAACATTTTTAAATAGCCTAAATGTCCAAATAATATTCACAAATAATTCACAATAAAACATGATTTTAAAATCTCATTTACATTAATTTATAGACCAAATGGAAGGCATTCAGTGTTCAATTGCTGTAAATAAATGCCCATTTAAATCAGCTTTCCAGTGGGTCCCTGTGGAACGCGCCGGTTTAGAACGTTCACATTGCGGTAGATTTGTGCCCCAAATGCCCAGAAAAATACTGCGGGATATAATGGGCCCAAAATGAGCTTCTCGCAATATTAAACTTTGTATAAAGGAATCTTTAGAAGCCCTTTTTAATGTAAAAATATACAGCATACCTTCTGTGGTCTGCTTTATGAGACCCTGCGGTTGCTGGCGGTCGCGGGTTTAGAGATTGATTTTTAAACTACTATAACTATTTTACGAGGCCTTTAAAACTAATAATAGCTTTTGCGACGGGGTCTTCCAGCGATTTTTCGTTAATAATTAACTAGGCTGAACATCTTCGATTTGAACAGCCTAGAGAAAATCGCGTTTTAAACCCGCCCCCCTCTAAACGGCGCCAAAATTGCGCACACCCGCAGCGGCAGATTTTCAATGACGCTTCAGGTAGGCTTTGCAACATACCTATATCAAAGGGTAAAAATACTCATTAAATGCCAACTGCACTTTCAGAGAGCTCGGAATCATCCAGATTAAGAATGGGTCTTTTGAGCTATCTTTTGTAGGAAGGAACTGCAGATGCTGGTTTAAACCGAAGATAGACAAAAAATGCTGGAGTAAAGGGCCTGTCCCACTTGGATGACCTAATCCACGAGTTTAGAATTGGAGGGGAAAGAGGTGGAGGTGTTGCATTGCTTGTCAGGGAAGATATTACAGCAGTGCTTTGGCAGGATAGATTGGAGGGCTCATCTAGGGAGGCTATTTGGGTGGAACTGAGAAGCGGGAAAGGTGTAGCAACACTTATAGGGGTGTATTATAGACCGCCAAATGGGGATCGAGAATTGGAAGAGCAAATATGTAAGTAGATAGCAGATATTAGTAGTAAGCACAAGGTAGTGATTGTGGGAGATTTCAACTTTCCACACATAGACCGTGAAACACATTCTGTAAATGGGCTGGATGGTTTGGAGTTTGTAAAATGTGTGCAGGATAGTTTTTTGCAGCAATACATAGAGGTACCCACTAGAGGAGGGGCAGTGCTGGACCTCCTGTTAGGAAATGAGACGGGACAGGCGGCGGAGGTATGCGTTGGGGAGCACTTCGGGTCCAGTGATCACAATACCATTAGTTTCAATATAATTATGGAGAGGGTCAGAACAGGACCTAGGGTTGAGATTTTTGATTGGAGAAAGGCTAACTTTGATGAGATGTGAAATTATTTAAAAGGAGTGAACTGGGACATTTTGTTTTATGGGAAGGATGTAGAAGAGAAATGGAGGACATTTAAAGGGGAAATTTTAAGAGTACAGAATCTTTATGTTCCTGTTCGGTTGAAAGGAAACAGTAAAAATTGGAAAGAGCCCTGGTTTTCAAGGGAAATTGGACATCTTGTTCGGAAAAAGAGAGAGATCTACAATAATTATAGGCAGCATGAAGTAAATGAGGTGCTTGAGGAGTATAAGGAATGTAAAAAGAA